>NW_026779444.1:0-102025 GCF_030144855.1 Hypanus sabinus
AAACACTAGCTGTCCATCATATAGTTCTGCCTTGCCGTTTCCAAGGCAACATGCAGGCTTTAATTGATCTCTCTCTTGCTGAAACAGCACACATGCTTTCCGCTCTCTCTCTTTTTAAAGTAACAGTTCATATTGGATAATCCTTCAGATCTCATCACACAATGGCTTCCAACAGATGGAGAGAGGAGAAATTGCATTGGGGGGGGGGGAAAGAAGCCCTCACTGCACTGAGAAGAATGGGAGGAAATGCCTGAATAGGAACGTGGGGGGACAGGAAGGAGGCCACGCCAGAAGGTGATTGGTGAAGCCAGGTGGGTGGGGGATTGTGGTGAAGTAAGAAGCTGGGAGATGATAGGTGAAGCCAACTGGGGAGGAAGGAAACCTACAGGTGAGGAGGGTGGACCATAGGAGAAAGGGGAGGATTATAGTTTGGTGAAGGGAAGAGGAAAGAGGCCAGAGCATGGAATAGATGAAGAGGGAAGAGGGAGAGAAAATTATCTGAAGGAGAAATCAATACCTGTGAGAACAGCTTGGAGGTTACTTAGAAAGAATATGAGATGTTGGACCTCCACCCTGAGAGGCGGCTCCGTGGCAAAAGAGGAGGCAACTGTCAGATGATGGTCATCCCGAAGAAGAGAAAGTCCAAGCAGAACCAACTGCCGATCGGGGGTACCTGTCTCAGGATAGTGGGCAAGGGAATGGCAGATGGAATTTAACAAGGGGAGGGTGGGATGGTGATTCAGGGAATTTTGATCCCGTGTCAGATTAGGGGGAGAAAGTGTTGGTATTGGTTTGCTATTGTCAATATCCAGTGAAAAGTTTTTCTTTCACACTGATCAGTTCATTATGCACTGATTGAGTTAGAACAAGGCAAAACAATAACAATGCAGGAAGTATAAAAGCTATTGGAGGGGAGGGGGCGGGGGGAGTTGAAACAGTAGTATAGTGGTTAGCATAGCAGTATTACACTGCCAGTCATCTGGGTACAGTTGGGCTGCTGTCTGCAAGGAGTTCTCCCCATTAGTGTGTTTTGTAGCTCCAAAACATCAAACTAATTGAAACGAAAACAAGAGAGCCAGCAATACAAGTCGAACTTTGGTTTTCACTTTAAGCAAGGTGCGCATGACATGCTGTCGTGATGACATATGCCATTCACATACTTTTACATATAAACAATAATGAATTATTTAAATAACAAAGAATGCTTAATCAAACAATATATTTACAATGTTACTGAAACACTAAATACACAATTCTTGTGTGCTTCCTTGTGTGCTCCGGTTTCCTCCCACATTCTGAAGATTTTCGGGTTAGTAGGTTAATTAGTCACATGGGTGTAATGGACCACGTGAGCTTGTAGGGCTGGAGGGACCTGTTACTGTGCCGTATCTCAAAATAAATTTTATAAAGTGTTATCATCCTCAGTATAAGAGAGGTCTGTTCAAGAGTTTGGTAACAGTGGGCTGTCCTTAAGCCTGTGGTACTTGCTTTCAGGCCTTTGTATTTTCTTCTCAATGGGCGAGAGGAGAATAGGGAATGGCCTGGGTGGGTGGTGCTTTACTGAGTAGTGGGAAGTGTGGATGGAGTCAAATGAGGGGAGGCTGGTTTGTGTCATGAACTGGACTGTCCAAAGCTATTGGCAACTCCAGTACTCAGATAGAATATGAGGGACAGAAAAGATAAGAGGCCATTCAGCCCATCACATTTGCTCTGTCATTCCACTGAGAACACGGACAAACTTTTTACCTTGGTGATAACTTTACTGCACTAACTCCATTTCTCATAAGCTATAACATCGACAATCTATCAAACCCCCTCAGAGTGCTTGAGGGTCTCAGCAGGTCAGGTGAGAGAGAAGGTGGGTCCCTGTTGTCACCTACAACCTTTCATTTCCCCCACCTTTTTACTCTGGGTTTGTCCCCCTTCCTTTCCAGTTCTATCGAAGGATTCCCCCTTCCTATCCAGTCCTGAGAGTTCAACTGTTTATTCATTTCCATAGATGCTGCCTAACCTGCTGAGTTCCTCCAGCATTTTGTGTGTTGCTCTGTGTAGGCTGGTATGGCATGGTTATGTTGGCACCGTAGGGTCAGTCTGGTAGGATTGGCATGGTAGGGTCAGCATGGCAATGTAGTGGTTGGCAGATCGCTGGCAATCATGTTTCAGTTCCCATCACAGTTTGTACGTTCCCCTTGTGGGTTTCCTCCCACATTCCAAAGATGTTGGGGTTAGTGTGTTAATTGGTCACAAGGTGCAATTGTGGGCGTGGGCTTGTTGGGCCAGAAGGTCCTGTTATTTTGCAGTCTCTCTGAATAACAAAATAACAGGATTCGCCTGTGTCTATCAATCCCTGTCTTTAACACGTCGAGTGGCTGGGCCTCCAAACCTCTCAGGTAGTCACTCCCCTGTGGGTGAAGACATTTTGACTCCTCGTTCAGTAAGAGGTGTGGGAATTGTGTACAGAATTATTCCCAGCCACCAACTCTCCAACTCAGAAAAATCCCACGCACACAGGAGAAAGTGGCAGGATGATCCGGGAAAGAAAGGGTTAATGACTCCAGGCCTGTACTGGCTGGACAGTTTAGAAGAAAGAGGAGGGGATATCATTGAGGTAGAGTGAGCGTAAGGAGGATGTTTCCTGTCATGGGGAGTCTACAGCCAGAGAGCACAGCTTCGCAATACATGGACGTCCATTTCGAACAGAGATGAGGAGAAATTCCTTTAGCCGGAGGATGGTGAATCTGTGGAATTCATTGTCCTAGATGGCTGTGGAGGTCATGTCATTGGACATGTTTAATGCAGAGGTTGAAAGGTTTTTAATTGGTAAAAAGGTAAATGGTTTTGTGGAGAAGGAATATGGGGGGGGTTGGGGTTTGCGAGTTTTTGTTTCTTTTTCTTTTTGTGCAGGAGGATTGATGTCTTTCTATCAACTACTTCAATGGTTTTCTATATTTTACAGCTATCTGGAGAAGACAAGTCTCAGAGTTGTATTCTGCCCACATACTTTGATAATAAAATAAACCTTTAAACCTTTGAATGGGGTACAGAGGGAACATAAATTTGCCATACATCAATAGGACAGCAGAGGGCAGCATTGAGACATGAGAAATTGCAGAGGGAGCTTCACTCTGTGTCTGACCCTGGGAGTGAGTGATGAGACAGTGTAGAGGGAGTTTCACCCTGTGTCTGACCTCGGGAGTGAGTGATGGGACAGTGTAGAGGGAGTTTCTCTCTGTGTCTGACCCTGGGAGTTTGTGATGGGGCAGCGTCAAGGGAGCTTCACTCTGTGTCTGACCCTGGGAGTGAGTGATGGGGCAGTGTCAAGGGAGATTCACTCTGTATCTGACCCTGGGAGTGTGTGATGGGACAAAGTGGAGGGAGATTCACTCTGTGTCTGTTCCTGGGAGTGTGTGATGGGACAGTGTGGAGGGAGCTTCACTCTGTGTCTGATCCTGGGAGTGTGATGGAACAGTGTATGTCGTAGTTTCTTGAAATAACCAGGAGACGCAGAAAATTCTTCGAGAAGTTTAAGCCTTTATTTGCAAACAAAAGCTGAGACGATTAATGAGCATGTCACTAATTGTCCGCCGAGCTCTAGTTCACAGCATTCTTTATAGTAATTTCTTATCTTAGTCGCATTAGCATGTACTTGTTCTAATGCCTTGACTGGTTCTCACACCATCACACCATCGCAGAATCCTGTCCACCACAGTTATCTCTACATGCCTACTTTCACTGTTAGCTACATTCTTAAGGCACTGAGTTTACTTTCACTGTTAGCTACAATCTCAAGACACTGATGTGTTCAATACGACAGAGACAATACAGAGATTACATTCTGGCTAATAAATTGGATACATATTAAATAGCAAACACAAGGCTGGTCACATAGTTCTGGCCATACAGCAAACGTTGCCTGCCGTACCCTCTGCCTCACTCTGTCAAACCCGTCTCCATCAGTTCTCGGGTCGTTCGAGTTTATTATGCCAGCCATTTCCATTAGTTCATTAAATTTGGAGGTTCCCATCAGCCTTATCAATAGTGCCTTTAAATCTCCCATAGCCAGTAATCGTCATGCCGTTTCTTCTTCAAAGGCTCTAATCCGTTTCCCTGCCCCTTCATGTAGACTGGGCAGAGTGTTTTTCAGCCCTTCTAGGCCCTGGGATCCCCAAGGGATATACTGCACTTGTCCTGATCCTTTTACCAACAACGGGCTAATTCTTCCTCCTACTTCCCACCTACCCTGGCTCTCCTCCTCACCTGACTCCCCATCCGTCTCTGGGTATGTCTTTACTGCCTCACACACAAATTTCTCCGGGGTCCTCTTCTTCCCTCAGTCTCCCTGTGGAGTCCTTCCTTTCTGTCCTGATTCAATACTTGGTCAGCCCCTGGAGTACTTTTCACATCTCCTCTGGCAATTCCCTCTCAGCAAGTTGAATAGGGAGTTAACATCGGCATGTGGCAAAGGTAATGTCGCAGTAGTTATGGGGGATTTCAACATGCAGGTGAACTGGGAGAATCAGGTTGGTGCTGGACCACAGGATAGGGAGTTTGTAGAGTGCCTACGGGATACATTCTTGGAACAGCTTGTACGAGAGCCGACCAGGGACAAGACTATTCTGCATTTAGTGTTATGTAATGAACAGGATTTGATAAGCGATCCTGCAGTAAAGGAGCCATTAGGAGGTAGTGATCATAATATGATAAGTTTTTATCTGCAATTTGAGAAGGATAAGGGCAGCTCAGAGGTGCCAGTGTTGCAGTTAAACAGGGGAAACTATGGAGCCATGAGGGAGGAGCTGGCCAAAGTTGACTGGAAGGATAGCCTAGCAGAAAAGACAGTGGAACAGCAATGGGCAGGTATTCTTGGGAATAATGCACAAGGTGCAACATCAGTTCATCCCCCAAAGAAGGAAGGATTCAAAGGGAGGAAAGGGGCCAAAGTGGTTGACAAAGGAAGTCAGAGATTGCATAGCATTAAAAAAAGGAAGTATAACAGAGCTAAGGTGAGTGGGAGGACAGCTGATTGGGAAGTTTTTAAGGAAAAACAGAACTTAACTAAAAAGACAATACAGGGAGAAAAAATGAGGTATAAATGCAAGCTAGCCAGGAATATAAAGGAAGATAGCGAAAGCTTTTTTAGGTATGTGAAGAGAAAGAAGACAGTTAAGAACAATGTTGGGCCCTTGAAGAATGAATTGGGTGAAATTGTTATGGGAAACAGAAAAATGGCAGAAGAATTTAATGAGTACTTTAGATCTGTTTTCACTAAGGAAGACAAAAGCAATCTCCCAGATGTATGGATGGGCCAAGGACATAGGGTAACAGAGGAAATGAAACAGATTGACATTACGAAGGAAACGGTGATGTGAAGACTGATGGGACTGAAGGCTGACAAATCCCCAGGTCCAGATGGTCTGCATCCTAGGGTACTAAAGGAGGTGGCCCTGGAAATTGCGGAGGCATTGGTAATCATTTTCCAAAGTTCCTTAGATTCAGGATCAGTTCCTGAGGATTGGAGAATGGCTAATGTTATCCCACTTTTTAAGAAAGGAGGGAGGGAGAAAACAGAGAACTATCGACCTGTCAGCCTGACATCAGTGGTGGGGAAGATGCTAGAGTCCATTATTAAGGATGAAATAGTGGCATATCTAGATAGCAGTAATAGGATTGGGCCAAGCCAGCATGGATTTACCAAGGGTAAATCATGCTTGACTAATCTGTTGGAGTTTTTCGAGGATGTAACCAGGAAGTTAGATGGGGGAGATCCAGTGGATGTAGTGTACCTCGATTTTCAGAAGGCATTTGATAAGGTCCCACAAAGGCAATTGGTGGGTAAAATCAAAGCTCAGGGCATCGGGGGAAGACATTGGCATGGATAGAAAACTGGTTGGCAGATAGAAAGGAAAGGGTAGTGGTGAATGGGTGTTTCTCGGAATGGCAGGTGGTGACTAGTGGGGTGCCACTGGGCTCGGTATTGGGACCACAGCTGTTTGCAATTTATGTCAACGATTTGGATGAAGGCATTGAAAATAACATCAGCAAATTTGCTGATGATACTAAGCAGGGTGGCAGTGTGACATGTGATGAGGATGTTAGGAGAATTCAGGGTGACTTGGATAGGCTGGGTGAGTGGGCAGATACTTGGCAGATGACGTTTAATGTGAATAAGTGTGAGGTGATCCACTTTGGGAGTAAGAACAGGAAGGCAGATTATTATCTGAACAGTGTAGAGTTAGGTAAGGGAGAAATACAAAGAGATCTAGGAGTCCTTGTTCATTAGTCACTGAAGGTGAATGAGCAAGTGCAGCAGGCAGTGAAGAAAGCTAATGGAATGTTGGCCTTTATTACAAAGGGAATTGAGTACAAGAGAAAGGAAATCCTCTTGCATTTGGACAGAGCCCTGGTGAGTCCACACCTGGAGTATTGTGTACAGTTTTGGTCTCCAGGGTTAAGGAAGGACATCCTGGCTATAGAGGAAGTGCAGCGTAGATTCACGAGGTTAATTCCTGGGATGTCTGGACTGTCTTACGCAGAGAGGTTAGAGAGACTGGGCTTGTACACACTGGAATTAAGGAGATTGAGAGGGGATCTGATTGAAACATATAAGATTATTAAGGGATTGGACAAGATAGAGGCAGGAAATATGTTCCAGATGCTGGGAGAGTCCAGTACCAGAGGGCATGGTTTGAGAATAAGGGGTAGGTCATTTAGGACAGAGTTAAGGAAAAACTTCTTCTCCCAGAGAGTTGTGGGGCTGTGGATTGCACTGCCTCGGAAGGTAGTGGAGGCCAATTCTCTGGATGCTTTCAAGAAGGAGCTAGATAGGTATCTTATGTATTGGGGAATCAAGGGATATGGGGACAAGGCAGGAACTGGGTATTGATAGTAGATGATCAGCCATGATCTCAAAATGGCGGTGCAGCCTCGAAGGGCCAAATGGTCTACTTCTGCACCTATTGTCTATTGTCTATTGTAACTTCTCCCTGCATGTTCACTGTTCCCGTCAGCAGGGGGCACTGCTTAGGGGTTCCTTCCTCATTACAGGGAGGAGGCCTTTCTGCTTCTTTCACATCTGGGTATGGCGCTGAAGCCAGCTTCTCACTGTACCTCTCTTTCTGTCTAACAGGCTGTTTCTCCAGCACCTTAGTGTCTTCCTCGCTTGTAATCATTATTCTACCTGTCCTCCTCAGCCTCTTTCCCTCTGTTCTGAAGAGTTTTAGCACTTCCATTTCTCGTCCTCTTTTCTTTTCTTAGATTTATCTTTTGGTTTGTAATTTTTAATTAGCGCCTCCATTTCTTCACACATGCTTACATCAAACGTTCCATCTCTTGGCCATTTTGTGACCAGGTTCTTGGTTCTTTTTTCGCATTTTTCTGAAGTTTTTGTAATCTCATTTTTACTACTGGGAATTTTTTGCTCAGAATCTCTACTGCCATTCCTTTATCTATCATGTTGTTCTCTCTTTTAAGGTATTTCAGAGATTGACTGTTCGTTGACTGGATAATACAATTTACTCTAATTCTATGCCTAGTCTATCATCTATCGACCAGCGCTTTAAACTATTTATCAGACTGTCCTTGCTTCCTATGCCATTCTGCCCGTGCAGACCTCTACCTAGAGCAGTATCCACAGAACTTTCTCTTTGCACCTCGTCTATTCAGACCCTTATCTCTTAAGGCGGTATCCATGAGGATTTTCTCTATTTTCCTTTCCCTGCCTGTACAGACCTTCATTTCGTACGAAGCGGTATCCACAGGGACTTACCAACACCACGTGGAATTTTTCTTCACTTAACTCTTTATTAGCTTATTTGTACTTCCCCTCACTGCAGTGTTCTCGATCAATCCTCTGAGCCTCCTGTTAACCCCCAATTCTGCCAGATTCTTTGGACCGGAGAGACCCTTCGGCAGTGGTTCCACACTTCTGAGACTCCGAGACCTCCCCAAAACCAACAGAATTCTTAGTCCAAATTGTCGCAAGAAGCGCTTACCTTTTTTTTGGGTGCACCCTTAATTCTGTTAACCCTGTGGGGGTCCCGAGAGGACCGGGAAGTGTCCACAATCTGCCATTCCCTTTCCACGAGTCTCTTTCAGGTCCTGGGAGTGTGTGATGGGACAGTGTGGAGGGAGATTTACTCTGTGTCTGATCCTGGGAGTGTGATGGAACAGCATATGTCATGGTTTCTTGAAATAACCAGGAAATGCAGAAATTTCTTTGAGAAGTTTAAGCCTTTATTTGCAAACAAAAGCTGAGACGTTTAATGAGTGTGTCACTAATTGTCTGCTGAGCATTATTTCACAGTATTCTTTATAGTAATTTCTTATCTTAGTCGCATTAGCATGTACTTGTTCTAGTGCCTTGACTGGTTCTCACACCATCACACCATCACACGATCCTGTCTAGTCTACCCCTTGGAACATGTGTCCCCCTTCCCGGCCTTGACTGGTCCCCGTACCATCACACCATTGCACGATCCCGTCTCTACATGCTTACTTTCACTGTTAGCTACATTCTCAAGGCACTGATGTGTTCAATACTACAGAGACAATACAGAGATTATATTCTGGAGAATAAATTGGATACATAGTAAATAGCAAACACAAGGCTGGTCACATAGTTCTGGCCACACAGAAAAAGTTGCAACTTTATTCTCCAATATAATTATTCTCCAAAATGTAGAGGGAGCTTCACTCTATGTCTGACACTGGGAGTGTGTGATGGGACAGTATAGGGGGAGCTTCACTCTGTCTGACCCTGGGAGTGTGTGATGGGACAGTGAGGGAGCTTCACTTTTTGTCTGACCCTGGGAGTGGGTGATGGGACAGTGTAGAGGGAGTTTCACTCTGTGTCTGACCCTGGGAGTGAGTGATGGGACAGTGTAGAGGGAGCTTCACTCTGTCTGACCCTGGGAGTGTGTGATGGGACAGTGAGGGAGCTTCACTTTTTGTCTGATCCTGGGAGTGGGTGATGGGACAGTGTAGAGGGAGTTTCACTCTGTGTCTGACCCTGGGAGTGTGTGATGGGACAGTGTAGAGGGGGCTTCACTCTGTGTCTGACCCCGGGAGTGTGTGATGGGACAGTGTAGAGGGAGATTCACTCTGTGTCTGACCCTGGGAGTCTGTGATGGGACAGTGTAGAGGGAGATTCACTCTGTGTCTGACCCCGGGAGTGTGTGATGGGACAGTGTAGAGGGAGTTTCACTCTGTGTCTGACCCCGGGAGTGTGTGATGGGAGAGTGTAGAGGGAGTTTCACTCTGTGTCTGACCCTGGGAGTGTGTGATGGGACAGTGTAGAGGGAGTTTCTCTCTGTGTCTGACCCTGGGAGTGTGTGATGAGACAGTGTAGAGGGAGTTTCACTCTGTGTCTGACCCTGGGAGTGTGTGATGGGACAGTGTAGAGAAAGTTTCACCCTGTACGTATGGGACACGGTTAGTAAGTTACGGGTTGGCGATTTTGGCAACACAAGCATGGTGATACTTGCGGGCTGCCCCCAGCACGTCCTCAGACTGTGCTGGTCACTGACGCAGACGACACATTCACTGTGTCTGAATCTGAATGTCAAACTCCAGACCGTTGTGACTGCACGGAAGCTGTCAATGGGAAATAGCAAAGTCTTTATTCACAAATGAAAAGTAATCTTTTAACTGAGAGAGCCTCACAAGAGATTGTGGGAGCTTGCTGTGCAGTTGGACTGTGACCTTGCTGTCTGTATGAGAAACTTCCCAAGTCCCAGATAAATAATTATTCATTTAGTCAGAGATACAGCATGGTAACGGGCCTGACTGTGACCAATTAACCTGCCAACCCGTACGTCTTTGGACTGTGGGGGGAAACCGGAGCACCCGGAGGAAACCCATGTGGACACAGGGAGAACGTACAAACTCCTTACAGACAGTGATGGGAATTGAATCTGGCTTACTGGCTGTGTAATAGTGTTTCACTAACTGCTATCTCAGCGTGCCATCCATGGAAATAATATCATGCCCACAAAACTGTGGGCTGTGGGAAGACACCGGAGGAAATGTGTGGTTACGGACAGAACGTACACAATTGTGTTTCTCTTACCCCTCTCCCAGTGAGGCCTAGTCTTTCCTCACAGCCTGACGAAGGCAATCTGCACTTAATGTGGTTCACAGAAGGTGTTTTGCATCATGCTTGTCCCTTTCCCTTTAATTTGAATTTAAAGGGATCATGCACAGTCTGATGGGTTTATTTTCTCTTCTTGAAAGCTACATTTAAACATTTTCTGTCTGTCAGCTGTTCTTCCCCATGACAGATCCACACTCAGGCCAAGTGGCAATCCTTAACACCTCAACGACTGGCCAGAAAAGGGCCAGTAACATCATGAATGGTCCCACTCCCTCTGCTCATGGACTGTTTGTCTGACTCCCATCAGGGAGGAGGCTATATAGCATCTACACCAGTACCACCAGACTCAAAACCAGTGACTTTCCCCAAACAGTAAGGGGAGAGCCTGGGTTTGTTCTGCGAAGATGTCAGACTGAGAGGGTTTGTTCTGAGCAGAGATCAGACAGACTGGGTTTGGTCTGAGGGGAGATCGGACAGACTGGGTTTGGTCTGAGGGGAGATCAGACAGACTGGGTTTGGTCTGAGGGGAGATGGGACAGACTGGGTTTGGTCTGAGGGGAGATCGGACAGACTGGGTTTGGTCTGAGGAGAGATCGGACAGACGGGGTTTGGTCTGAGGGGAGATCGGACGGACGGGGTTTGGTCTGAGGGGAGATCGGACAGACTGGGTTTGGTCTGAGGGTGATTGGACAGACTGGGTTTGGTCTGAGAGGAGATCGGACAGACTGGGTTTGGTCTGAGGGAGATTGAACAGACTGGGTTTGATCTGAGGGGAGGCCGGACAGACTGGGTTTGGTCTGAGGCGAGATCGGACAGACTGGGTTTGGTCTGAGGGGAGATCGGACAGACTGGGTTTGGTCCGAGGGGAGATCAGACAGACTGGGTTTGGTCTGAGTGAAGATCGGACAGACTGGGTCTGGGCTGAGGGGAGATCGGACAGACTGGGTTTTGTCTGATGGTGATCGGACAGACTAGGTTCGGTCTGAGGGAAGATTGGACAGACTGGGTTTTGTCTGAGGGAGATTGGACAGACTGGGTTTGTTCTGAGGGGAGATCGGACAGTCTGGGTTTGGACTGAGGGGTGATTGTACAGACTGGGTTTTGTCTGATGGAGATTGGACAGACTGGGTTTGGTCTGAGGGGAGATCAGACAGACTGGGTTTGGTCTGAGGAGAGATCTGACAGATTGGGTTTGGTCTGAGGGGAGATCGGACAGACTGGGTTTGGTCTGAGGAGAGATCTGACAGATTGGGTTTGGTCTGAGGGGAGATCGGACAGACTGGGTTTGGTCTGAGGGAAGATAATGATAATGCCCAATTAGTTTCACAGCTGAAAAGACTGAACTTGCCTTTTGGGGATGTGGTAAATGAGGAAGTAGCTGGAAGTATCTCGTCTTTCATTGCGGTAGGAAGAACAACAGAGAACTATCAGTGTGCAAGATAAGATTACAGATTAGCGTGATCTGTCAGACATTCATCGAAGTAAACAGTTTCTTGTGTCACAGATAGAGATGCACCACATTAAGCTGAGATGCACCCAGACAGGGTGCTGTGTATGGTGTTTGATAACTCTGGTCTTGTACTCGCTGGAGTTTAGAAGAATGTTGGGGGATGCAGGGGATCTCATTGAAACCTATGCAATACTGAGAGACCTAGATAGATTGGACATGGAGAGGTTGTTTCCAATTGTGGGGAAGTCTTGGAACTGAGGGCACAACCTCAGAATCGAAGGACAGCCATTTAGAACAGAGATGAGGAGGAATTTCTTTAGCTAGAGAATGGAGAATCTGTGGAATTCATTGCCACAGGCAGCTGTGGAGGCCAAATCATTGAGCATTTTTAAAGCAGGGCTTGAAAGGTTCCTGATTAGCCAGGGAGTTAAACGTTGTGGGGAGAAGCGATGGAAATGGAATTGAGATGTAAAATAAATCAGACATGATGGAATGGTGGAGCAGACTTGATGGGCTGAATTGCTTAATTCTGCTCCTAAGTCTTATGGTGATGTAAAAAAGTTCATTCTTGTAAATTGTTTGTTAATAAATTAAAAACACACATTTCTGTGGTCACCCAGCAGTGGATTTGCTGAGAGGATGTGGACAAGATGCAAGAGCCATTCCCGGCAGCTGTGTAACAGTGGACTGACTCTCTGATGTACGGGTGTACCCCGGCAGACTACAAGTCTGCTGGAAGATCATCAACTCAGTGACGGACATACTTTGTGTCAGGGAATGTCGAGGAGGCTTATCCTGAAAGCAGAGCAGCGGAGACGATTCAGCCGTGAGCAATAAGTTTAATAATAGACTGTAAATTAATAAGCCACGTGGGGTCCACAAAACAAGAGAAACAGAGACTCAACACAACAAGCAACAAGGTAAACATTAGGCAGGGAGAGTGAGGCAGAGGGTGCTGTCTATGGTGTTTGATAACTCTGGTATTGTACTCGCTGTAGTTTAGAAGACTGCTGGGGGCTGCAGGGATCTCATTGAAACCTATGCAATACTGTGTGGCCTAGAGGAATGGACCACAGGATGTTTCTGGTTGTGTGATGTCTTGGAATTGAGGGCACTGAATGAGAAATGTCTGTGAGATTGGACAGAGTGGATTTGGTCTGTGGAGAGATCGGAGAGACTGGGTTTGGTCTGAGGGGAGATCGGACAGACTGGGTTTGGTCTGTGGAGAGATCGGAGAGACTCGGTTTGGTCTGAGGAGAGATCGGACAGACTGGGTTTGGTCTGAGGGGAGATCAGACAAACTGGGTTTGATCTGAGGAGAGATCGGACAGACTGGGTTTGGTCTGAGGGGAAATGAGACAGACCGGGTTTGGTCTGAGGGGAGATGGGACAGACTGGGTTTGATCTGAGGGGAGACCGGACAGACTGGGTTTGGTCTGAGGCGAGATCGGACAGACTGGGTTTGGTCTGAGGGGAGATCGGACAGACTGGGTTTAGTCTGAGGAGAGATCGGAGAGACTCGGTTTGGTCTGAGGAGAGATCGGAGAGACTCGGTTTGGTCTGAGGGGAGATCAGACAGACCGGGTTTGGTCTGAGGGGAGATGGGACAGACTGGGTTTGATCTGAGGGGAGGCCGGACAGACTGGGTTTGGTCTGAGGCGAGATCGGACAGACTGGGTTTGGTCTGAGGGGAGATCGGACAGACTGGGTTTGGTCCGAGGGGAGATCAGACAGACTGGGTTTGGTCTGAGTGAAGATCGGACAGACTGGGTCTGGGCTGAGGGGAGATCGGACAGACTGGGTTTTGTCTGATGGTGATCGGACAGACTAGGTTCGGTCTGAGGGAAGATTGGACAGACTGGGTTTTGTCTGAGGGAGATTGGACAGACTGGGTTTGTTCTGAGGGGAGATCGGACAGTCTGGGTTTGGACTGAGGGGTGATTGTACAGACTGGGTTTTGTCTGATGGAGATTGGACAGACTGGGTTTGGTCTGAGGGGAGATCAGACAGACTGGGTTTGGTCTGAGGAGAGATCTGACAGATTGGGTTTGGTCTGAGGGGAGATCGGACAGACTGGGTTTGGTCTGAGGAGAGATCTGACAGATTGGGTTTGGTCTGAGGGGAGATCGGACAGACTGGGTTTGGTCTGAGGGAAGATAATGATAATGCCCAATTAGTTTCACAGCTGAAAAGACTGAACTTGCCTTTTGGGGATGTGGTAAATGAGGAAGTAGCTGGAAGTATCTCGTCTTTCATTGCGGTAGGAAGAACAACAGAGAACTATCAGTGTGCAAGATAAGATTACAGATTAGCGTGATCTGTCAGACATTCATCGAAGTAAACAGTTTCTTGTGTCACAGATAGAGATGCACCACATTAAGCTGAGATGCACCCAGACAGGGTGCTGTGTATGGTGTTTGATAACTCTGGTCTTGTACTCGCTGGAGTTTAGAAGAATGTTGGGGGATGCAGGGGATCTCATTGAAACCTATGCAATACTGAGAGACCTAGATAGATTGGACATGGAGAGGTTGTTTCCAATTGTGGGGAAGTCTTGGAACTGAGGGCACAACCTCAGAATCGAAGGACAGCCATTTAGAACAGAGATGAGGAGGAATTTCTTTAGCTAGAGAATGGAGAATCTGTGGAATTCATTGCCACAGGCAGCTGTGGAGGCCAAATCATTGAGCATTTTTAAAGCAGGGCTTGAAAGGTTCCTGATTAGCCAGGGAGTTAAACGTTGTGGGGAGAAGTGATGGAAATGGAATTGAGATGTAAAATAAATCAGACATGATGGAATGGTGGAGCAGACTTGATGGGCTGAATTGCTTAATTCTGCTCCTAAGTCTTATGGTGATGTAAAAAAGTTCATTCTTGTAAATTGTTCGTTAATAAATTAAAAACACACATTTCTGTGGTCACCCAGCAGTGGATTTGCTGAGAGGATGTGGACAAGATGCAAGAGCCATTCCCGGCAGCTGTGTAACAGTGGACTGACTCTCTGATGTACGGGTGTACCCCGGCAGACTACAAGTCTGCTGGAAGATCATCAACTCAGTGACGGACATACTTTGTGTCAGGGAATGTCGAGGAGGCTTATCCTGAAAGCAGAGCAGCGGAGACGATTCAGCCGTGAGCAATAAGTTTAATAATAGACTGTAAATTAATAAGCCACGTGGGGTCCACAAAACAAGAGAAACAGAGACTCAACACAACAAGCAACAAGGTAAACATTAGGCAGGGAGAGTGAGGCAGAGGGTGCTGTCTATGGTGTTTGATAACTCTGGTATTGTACTCGCTGTAGTTTAGAAGACTGCTGGGGGCTGCAGGGATCTCATTGAAACCTATGCAATACTGTGTGGCCTAGAGGAATGGACCACAGGATGTTTCTGGTTGTGTGATGTCTTGGAATTGAGGGCACTGAATGAGAAATGTCTGTGAGATTGGACAGAGTGGATTTGGTCTGTGGAAAGATCGGAGAGACTCGGTTTGGTCTGAGGAGAGATCGGACAGACTGGATTTGGTCTGAGGGGAGATCGGACAGACTGGGTTTGGTCTGAGGAGAGATCGGACAGACGGGGTTTGGTCTGAGGGGAGATCGGACGGACGGGGTTTGGTCTGAGGGGAGATCGGACAGACTGGGTTTGGTCTGAGGGAGATTGAACAGACTGGGTCTGGTCTGAGGGGAGATCGGACAGACTGGGTTTGGTCTGAGGGGAGATCGGACAGACTGGATTTGGTCTGAGGGGAGATCGGACAGACTGGGTTTGGTCTGAGGGTGATTGGACAGACTGGGTTTGGTCTGAGGGAAGATAATGATAATGCCCAATTAATTTCACAGCTGAAAAGACTGAACTTGCCTTTTGAGGACGTGGTAAATGAGGAAGTATCTGAATGTATCTTGTTTTTCATTGTGGTAGGAAAAACAACACAGAACTATCAGTGACTTGTGCAAGATAAGATTACAGATTGGCTTTATCTGTTGGACATTCATCGAAATAAACTTTTTCTTGTGTCACAGACAGAGATGTACCACATCAAGCCAAGATGCACCCAGACATGGTGCTGTTTATGGTGTTTGATAACTCTGGTCTTGTACTCACTGGAGTTTAGAAGAATGCTGGGGGTGCAGGGGATCTCATTGAAACCTCTGCAATACTGTGAAACCTGGAGGGAGTGAACATGGAGAGGATATTTCCGATTGTGGGGAAGTCTTGAAATTGAGGGCACAGCCTCAGAATAGAAGGACGGCAATTTAGAACAGAGATGAGGAGGAATCTCTTTAGCCAGGGAGTGGTAAATCTGTGGAATTCATTTCCACAGGCAGCTGTGGAGACCAAATCATTGGGCATATTTAAAGCAGAGCTTGTTAGGTTCCTGATTAGTCAGGGAGTTAAAGGTTGTGGGGAGAAGGGAGGAGAAAGGGGTTGAGATGGAAAATAATTCAGATTTGATGGAATAGTGGAGCAGACTTGATGGGCTGAATGGCTTAATTCTGCTCCTATGCCTAATGGTGATGTAAAAAGTTCATTCTTGTAAATTGTTTGTATAATAAATTAAAAACACACATTTCTGTGGTCACCCAGCAGTGGATTTGCTGAGAGGATGTGGAGAAGATGCAAGAGCCCGTGTTACAGTTCATTCCCAGCAGCTGTGTAACAGTGGACTGACTCTCTGATGTATGGGTGTACCCCGGCAGACTACAAGTCTGCTGGAAGATCATCAACTCAGTGACGGACATACTTTGTGTCAGGGAATGTCGAGGAGGCTTATCCTGAAAGCAGAGCAGCGGAGACGATTCATCTGTGAGCAATAAGTTTAATAATAGACTGTAAATTAACAAGCCACGTGGGGTCCACAAAACAAGAGAAATAGAAACTCAACACAACAAGCAACAAGGTAAACATTAGGCAGGGAGAGTGAGGCAGAGGGTGCGGTCTATGGTGTTTGATAACTCTGGTATTGTACTCGCTGTAGTTTAGAAGACTGCTGGGGGCTGCAGGGATCTCATTGAAACCTATGCAATACTGTGTGGCCTAGAGGAATGGACCACAGGATGTTTCTGGTTGTGTGATGTCTTGGAATTGAGGGCACTGAATGAGAAATGTCTGTGAGATTGGACAGAGTGGATTTGGTCTGTGGAAAGATCGGAGAGACTCGGTTTGGTCTGAGGAGAGATCGGACAGACTGGATTTGGTCTGAGGGGAGATCGGACAGACTGGGTTTGGTCTGAGGGGAGATCGGACAGACTGGGTTTGGTCTGAGGAGAGATCAGACAGTCTGGGTTTGGTCTGAGAGGAGATCAGACAGACTGGGTTTGGTCTGAGAGGAGATCGTACAGACTGGGTTTTGTCTGATGGTGATGGGACAGACTGGGTTCGGTCTGAGGGACGATTGGACAGACTGGGTTTTGTCTGAGGGAGATTGGACAGACTGGGTTTTGTCTGATGGAGATCGGACAGACTGGATTTGGTCTGAGGGGAGTTCGTACAGACTGGGTTCGGTCTGAGGGAAGATTGGACAGACTGGGTTTGTTCTGAGGGGAGATCGGACAGTCTGGGTTTGGACTGAGGGGAGATCATACAGACTGGGTTTTGTCTGATGGAGATCGGACAGACTGGGTTTGGTCTGAGGGGAGATCGGACAGACTGGGTTTGGTCTGAGGAGAGATCTGACAGATTGGGTTTGTTCTGAGGGGAGATCGGACAGACTGGGTTTGGTCTGAGGGGAGATCGGACAGACTGGGTTTAGTCTGAGGAGAGATCGGACAGACTGGGTTTGATCTAAGAGGAGATCGGACAGACTGGGTTTGGTCTGAGGGTGATTGGGCAGACTGGATTTGGTCTGAGGGAAGATCGGACAGACTGGGTTTGGTCTGAGAGGAGATCATACAGACTGGGTTTTGTCTGATGGTGATGGGACAGACTGGGTTCGGTCTGAGGGAAGATTGGACAGACTGGGTTTTGTCTGAGGGAGATTGGACAGACTGGGTTTGGTCTGAGGGGAGATCGGACAGACTGGGTTTTGTCTGATGGAGATCGGACAGACTGGGTTTTGTCTGATGGTGATCGGACAGACTGGGTTTGGTCTGAGGGAAGATTGGACAGACTGGGTTACGTCTGAGGGAGATTGGACAGACTGGGTTTGTTCTGAGGGGAGATCGGACAGTCTGGGTTTGGACTGAGGGGAGATCGTATAGACTGGGTTTTGTCTGATGGAGATCGGATAGACCGGGTTTGGTCTGAGGGGAGATCGTACAGACTGGGTTTTGTCTGATGGTGATCGGACAGACTGGGTTCGGTCTGAGGGAAGATTGGACAGACTGGGTTTTGTCTGAGGGAGATTGGACAGACTGGGTTTTGTCTGATGGAGATTGGACAGACTGGGTTTGGTCTGAGGGGAGATCGGACAGACTGGGTTTGGTCTGAGGAGAGATCTGACAGATTGGGTTTGGTCTGAGGGGAGATCGGTCAGACTGTATTTGGTCTGAGGGGAAATCAGTCAGACTGGGTTTGGTCTGAGGGGAGATCGGACAGACTGGGTTTGTTCTGAGGGGAGATCGGACAGACTGGGTTTGGTCTGAGGAGAGATCTGACAGATTGGGTTTGGTCTGAGGGGAGATCGGTCAGACTGTATTTGGTCTGAGGGGAAATCAGTCAGACTGGGTTTGGTCTGAGGGGAGATCGGACAGACTGGGTTTGTTCTGAGGGGAGATCGGACAGACTGGGTTTGGTCTGAGGGGTGATCGGTCAGACTGGGTTTAGTCTGAGGAGAGATCGGACAGACTGGGTTTGATCTGAGAGGAGATCGGACAGACTGGGTTTGGTCTGAGGGAAGATTGGACAGACTGGGTTTGGTCTGATGGAGTTTGGACAGACTGGGTTTGGTCTGAGGGGAGATCGTACAGACTGGGTTTGGTCTGAGGGGAGATCGTACAGACTGGGTTCGGTCTGAGGGAAGATTGGATAGACTGGGTTTGGTCTGAGGGAAGATTGGACAGACTGGGTTTTGTCTGAGGGAGATTGGACAGACTGGGTTTGTTCTGAGGGGAGATCAGACAGTCTGGGTTTGGACTGAGGGGAGATCGTACAGACTGGGTTTTGTCTGATGGAGATCGGACAGACTGGGTTTGGTCTGAGGGGAGATCGTACAGACTGGGTTTTGTCTGCGGGAGTTTGGATAGACTGGGTTTGGCCTGAGGGGAGATTGTACAGAGTGGGTTTTGTCTGAGGGACATTGGACAGACTGGGTTTGGTCTGAGGGAAGATAATGATAATGCCCAATTCATTTCCACAGGCAGTTGTGGAGGCCAAATCATTGGGAATATTTAAAGCAGAGCTTGATATATTCCTGATTAGTCAGGGAGTTTAAGGTTGTGGGGGGAAGCGATGAGAATGGGGTTGAGATGGAAAATAAATCAGTGATGATGGAATGGTGGAGCAGACTTGATGGGCTGAATGGCTTTATTCTGCTCCTATGTAAAATGTTTATTCTTGTAAATTGTGCAATAAATTTTTAGAATCACATTTCTGAGGTCACCCAGCTGTGGATTTGCTGCGAGGATGTGGAGAAGATGCAAGAGCCCGTGTTACAGTTCATTCCCAGCAGCTGTGTAACAGTGGACTGACTCTCTGATGTACGGGTGTACCCCGGCAGACTACAAGTCTACTGGAAGATCATCAACTCAGTGACGGACGTACTTTGTGTCAGGGAATGTCGAGGAGGCTTATCCCAAAATCAGAGCAGTGAGATGGTTCGGCCATGAGCAATAACTTTAATAATAGACTGTTATTTAAAAAGCCATGGGGGTGGGGGGGGGGGCACAAAACAAGGTGTCATGGTCCAGTCCGTGAAGTCCGCATTTTGGGTCATGTTCTGGTCCGTGGACTCCAGACTCCAGGTCTTCCCACATTCCCTTGTCTCATTTGGGCTTAATTGTAGACACCTTATTCTCGTCTTGGGGCGGGGAATATAAGTGGCCCTGGGTTTGAGGGTGTTTGTGGTTTGTCTTGACAGTGTTCTGTCCTTTCCTATGTGTGGGTTTGTCTTGTCAGTGTTCTGTCCTTTCCTATGTGTGGGTTTGTCTTGTCAGTATCCTGTCCTTGTCTCTGTGGGGGTTGTCTTGTCAGTATCCTGTCCTTGTCTCTGTGGGGGTTGTCTTGTCAGTATCCTGTCCTTTCCTATGTGTGGGTTTGTCTTGACAGTGTTCTGTCCTTTCCTATGTGTGGGTTTGTCTTGTCAGTGTTCTGTCCTTTCCTATGTGTGGGTTTGTCTTGTCAGTATCCTGTCCTTGTCTCTGTGGGGGTTGTCTTGTCAGTATCCTGTCCTTGTCTCTGTGGGGGTTGTCTTGTCAGTATCCTGTCCTTGTCTCTGTGGGGGTTGTCTTGTCAGTATCCTGTCCTTTCCTATGTGTGGGTTTGTCTTGACAGTGTTCTGTCCTTTCCTATGTGTGGGTTTGTCTTGTCAGTGTTCTGTCCTTTCCTATGTGTGGGTTTGTCTTGTCAGTATCCTGTCCTTGTCTCTGTGGGGGTTGTCTTGTCAGTATCCTGTCCTTTCCTATGTGTGGGTTTGTTTTGTTGGTATCTTGTCCTTGTCTCTGTGGGGGTTGTCTTGTCAGTATCCTGTCCTTTCCTATGTGTGGATTTGCCTTGTTGGTATCTTGTCTTTGCTGCTGTGGGTTAAGTCAGTCTGTCCTTGCTGTTACCCGATGGTGGGATCTGTCCCTCCTGGTCCATGCATCTGTTGGGTAAGTCAGGTTGTCATTGCCTTTACCCTGAGGCTGGACTGTTCCCTTCCTTCCCTCCTAAGTCCTGCCCTGTAACCTGTGTCGGGGGTCCCACCCTGCAACCTATGTCTGGGGTCCTGCCTTGTCTCGCCCCTGCCTGGAGCCTCACCCTGTTTGGAACTGTCTGTCTGTGTCCACGCCTTTGCTAGGTAGGTCTGGCTGTTTTGCTGCTACCTAGTGTTGGGAACTGTCTCCTTGAGTTCATTGTTCTGTGTAATGAGTCCCGACCCTACGTCCTGTACCCAAGGAGGGGTCCCGGCTTGGAGTTCCATGTTCCTGTCTTTCCCTCCACCCAGGCTCTGTGTTCTGCGATCCTGTTCTCCCTCAACCAAGTCTCTGTGTTCTCGTCTTATCGATGTGCCTCACCCAGCCCAGGAGTACCTTGCTCAGCCCGGTGCTGGGGTTCCCTTGTCCTGTCCTGGAGTCTCACGTCCAGTCCTGTGCCTCTCCTCGTCCTGTAACCTTGTCTTGTCCTCACCTGGTTCTGGAGTCTGAGCCCCAGTCAAGACCCAGGTTCTGGGTCCTTGTCCAGTCTCTGGCTCGGAATCCAAGCCCAGGCTCCCAGTTCCCAATTCTATGTGCTGGTTCCGCTATCTTTGTCAAGTCCTAGCCCAGGCCTAGAATTCTTGTCTCATCTGGGGCCTGTTTCATGTCCAGTGTCCTTTCTTCCTCACTTCCCTTGCTTCCTTCTCACGCCTAGTCCTGTTCCTGGTAGTTCAGTGTCTGCCTTGCTTTTGGGTCCACTCCCAATACCCCTCATATGACAGAACGAACCAGCCATACATGGACCCAGCAATGCAGACACTGTCGTCTAACTCTTGTCATCCTCAGTTCCCTCCTGATTGAATACACCACCACCCCCCCATCCGTCCAGGTCGTCCTTAATCCTGGACTGTCTGTTAGGTTGCCCGGAGACTCCCATAGAGGAGGGGGCTACTGTCATGGTCCGGTCCATGAAGTTCACGGTCCGGCTCATGGTCTGGCCTGTGGAATCCAGACTCTGGGTCTCATTTGAGTTTAATCGTAAGCACCTGATTCTCTTCTTGGGGCTGGGAATTTTAGTGGCCCTGGGTTCGAGGGTGGTTGCAGGTTCGTGTCCTTGTCTCTCTGGGGTTTGTCTCGTCAATGTCCTGTCCTTGCCTCTGTGTGGGTTTGTCTCATTGGTATCCTGCCCTTTCCTCCGTGGGGTAAGTCAGGCCGTCATTGCCGTTACCATGAGACTGGACTGTTCCCATCCTTCCCTCCTAAGTCTTGCCCTGCAACCTGTGTCTGGGGCCTCGCCTCACCCTGTTTGGAACTGTCTGTCCATGTCCATGCCTTCGCTAGGTAGGTCTGGCCATTTTGCCGCTACTTAGCGTTGGGAACTGTCTCGTCGTGTTCAGCTTTCTGTGTAAAGAGTCCCGGCCCAACGTCCTGTATCCAAGGAGGGCTCCCAGCACTGGGTTCTTCCTCATTTCTCCTGCTTCCTTCTCACTAACAGTCCTGTTCCTGGTAGTTCAGTGTCTGTGCCTTGCTTTTGGGTCCACTCCCAACGCCCCCCATATGACAAAGAGAAATAGAAACTGATCACAACAGGCAACAAGAGAAACTTTAGGCAGGGAGAGTGAGTGCTGTGAGCAACTATCTGAGGTCAGCTCGTTCGATGAGGAACAAGGTGTGTGGATGAGAGCTGGGTTTAAATAGGCTGCCGGTGATGAGTTTGGAATAATTAGCAAGTGAATCCTATTGGCTGGGTGGAGATGCGAGGTGCCTGAATGTCCAGGCTGGGGTTGTCAATGTGAGTGAGCCTGACACTTCGATCTGGCCAAAACTTTTTGGTCACCCAGGGCAGCGAGATGTCCAGTACCTTTATTGGAGGACTGAGTCTGGTGCGAAGCCCCTTGAATAGCCTAGCGGTCACTCAAATGCCAGTGGTGGTATAACTAGTTAATGACCTGAATATGAAGATTTTGTAGTTTCCTTGTTTGTATATATTTTTAATATGTACGAGGGTTATTTTTGAAATATAAAAAAGTGTTGAAAACTTGCAAGATTTATTTATTTTATTTAAAGTTCAAAGTACATTTATTATCAAAGTTCATGTGCAGTAGTTAACCCTGAGATCTGTCTTCCCACAGACAGCCACGAAACAATGAAACACCGTGGAACCCATTCAAAGAAAAAGCTCAAACACCCAAGACTCCAGTACCATCCTCTGGCAGCAGGGAGGGAGAGGGACGGAGGGAGAGGGAGGAGAGAGAGAACATCGTCCCAGTGCAGAGGCCTTCACCAGCTGCACCTCCTGTCTCAATGTTTCAATCTTTTGCAATGCTTCAGTTGGTGACACTGCCAAGGAACCCAGTCCACAGGGGCTGCACAAGGCCGCACCCCAAAGATACACATCGTCCAGGCCACTCCTGGAGATATCCAAAATGGGCAGTCAGCAAGCTCTGGGAGCTGGAACCCACTGGCGTGAAGAACTGCAGTTTGAGTGCATTTGTAAATCGGACTCCGACATGACCCCTGCACCATGGAAAAAGGAGACATTAAAGAGAGGAATTTGATCTTTTTCATAGACAAGCTTGTAGAAGTCACTGTCTGGCATCATTTAAGTTCCTTTTTCTAGTTGTCATTATTGCAACCAATATTGTAATGTGAACCTATGATCTCTGGTGTGACTAACTTCTGTAATTCACAGGGAGAGTATGTGGACTGGTCGCATCATGACTTGGCATGGAAGCCCTAATGCCCAAGAGCAAAAAATCCTACAAAATGAGGTGGGTACAGCCCTGTCTATTGCAGGAGATGCACCCTCTCACCATTGAACACATCTACAAGGAGCGCTGCCACAAAAAAGCAGCTTCCATCTTCAAGGGCCCCCATCATCTAGGCCATGCTCACCTCTCACTGCTGCCATCAGGCAAGAGGTACAGGAGCCTCAGGACCCACACCACCAGGTTCAGGGACAGTTATTCCCCTCAACCATCAGGCTCCTGAACCAGAGTGGAATGCTTCACTCACCACAACACTGAACTGATTCGACAACCTACGGACTCACTTTCAAGGATTCTGTAACTCATGTTCTCAGTATTACTTATCTCATTTTGTTGCCCAGTTTGTCTTTTGCATATTGGTTGTATATCTGTTTGTGTGTCGAGGGCATATAATAGAGCAAAAACTAGAAAATAAGACCATAAGACATAGGAATAGAATTAGGCCATTCTGCCCATCAAGTCTGCTCCATCATTCAATCATGGTTGATTTTTTTTCCCCTCCTCAGCACCACTACCCATCCTTCTCCAGGTAATCTTTGATGTCGGGGATAATCAAGAACATATCAATCTCTGCCTTAAATACATCCAACAACCTGGTCACTGCAGCTGCCTGTGGTAATAAATTCCACAAATTCAATACCTCTGGCTGAAGAAATTTCTCCACGACTCTGTTTTAGATGGACACTCGTCTATCCTGAGGCTGTGTCCTCTTGTCCTAGACTCCTCCACCAAGGGAAACAGCCTTTCCACATCTGCTCTGTATAGGCCTTTCAACGTTCGAAAGGTTTCAGTAAGATCCCCTTCATTCTTCTAAATTCCAGCGGGTACAGGCCCAGAGTCATCAAATGTTCCTCATATGATAACCCTTTCATTCCCGGAATCATCCCTGTGAACTGCCTCTGGACCCTCTCCAACGCTTGCACATCTTTTCTTAGATAGGGAACCCAGAACTATTCACAATACTCAAGACGAAGCCTCACCAGTGCCTTATAAAGCCTCAGCATCACATCCTTGCTCTTGTATTTTAGACCTCTTGAAATAAATCCTAACATTGTATTTTCCTTCCTCACCACCGACTCTACCTGCAAGTTAATCTTTAGGGTGTTCTGCACAACAACTTCCAAGTCCCTTTGCATCTCAGATTTTTGAATTTTCTCCCTGTTTAGAAAATAGACCACACATTTGTTTCTTCTACCATGACCATGCATTTTCCACCATTGTATTTCATTTGCCACTTTCTTGCCAATTCACCTAATCTGTCTAAGTCCTTCTGCAGCCTACCTGCTTTCTCAACACTACCTGCCCCTCCACCAATCTTTGTATCATCTGCAAATTTGGCAACACACCAACAATTCCATCATCTAAATCATTTATTTTGGATAGGAATAGGTAACATTTGATAGGTATATGGACAGGAAAGGAATAGAGGGGTATGGGCTGAGTGAGGGTCAGTGCGACTAAGTGAGAGTAAGTGTTCAGTACAGACTACAAGGCCAAGGTGGCCTGTTTCCATGCTGTAATTGTTATATGGTTATATACAGCATTAAAACCAACACCTTCAGAACACCACTAGTCATTGGCAGCCAAACAATAAAAACACTTTTATTTCCACTCACTGCCTCTTACCAATCAGCCAATGTTTTAACCATGCCAGTAACTTTTCTGTAATACCATGGCTCTTAACTTGGTAAGCAGCCTCATGAGTGACACCTTGTCAAAGGCCTTCTGAAAATCTAAATATACAACATCTACTGCATCCCCTTTATCCATCCTACATCTAATCTCCTCAAAGAATTCCAACAGGTTTGTCAGGCAAGATTTTCCCTTAAGGAAACCATGCTGACTTTGTCCTAACTTGTCCCGTGTCACCAAGTACTCCATAAACTCATCCTTAACAATTGACTCCAAAATCTTCCCAACCACTGAGCTGACAATAAATTGTCTATTGTTTCCTTTCTGCTGACTCCCTCCTTTCTTAAAGAGTGGAGTGACATTTGCAATTTTACAGTCTTCCGGAACCATGCCAGAAATATCATTACAAATGCCTCTGCAATCTTTACCATTACCTTTCAGAACCCTTGAGTGCAGTTCTTCTGGTCCACGTGACTTATGTATCTTTAGGTCTCTCAGCTTTTTGAGCATCTTCTCCCTTGTCATAGTAATTGCACTCGCTTCTCTTCCCTCAGACTGTCCAACACCTGGCTCACTGCTGGTGCCTTCCAAAATACTCATTTAGTTCACCTGCCATCTCCTTATTATCTCTCTGGCCTCATTTTCTAGTGGTCCTGTATCTACTCTCATCTCTCTTTTATGTTTTGTGTACTTGAAAACAGCTTTTTCTATCCACCTTGATATTGTTTACCATCTTGCTTTATATTTCATCTTTAACCCCTGATGACTTTTTTTAGGTATTTAAAAGCTTCCCAATCCTCTATCTTCCTGCTCATTTTTGCTTTTTTGTATAAGATAACACTTAATTTATCCCAAAGGAAATTATTGTTGCAAGGTTGCTCAGTCAGAAATATAAACTTTAACATACAAAATGTAAGCATTGGGATATTAAAAAATACAAAATGTGCATTAAAAGTTAACAGTGGAAAATACAGATGAACAATGAAACCATATACTAATATAGTTAAGGAGCTGGAGTTGTAGAGACTTCGAGCCAGAGAGAGAAAGGATCTCCTGTGGCGTTCAGTGGTGCACCTCGGTGGAATCAGTCTGTTACTAAAGGTGCTCCTCTCTTTGTCCAGTGTGTCATGGAGGGGTGAGAGGGATTTCCATAATGCACTGTAGCTTCTGCATAATCCTCCTCTCAGACAGTCACCAGGGGATCCAGTTCCACCCCCAGAACAGAACCAGCCTTCCTGGCAAGCTTATCGATCTTCTAAGCATCAGCTGCTCTCACCCTGCTGCCCCAGCAACCACAATGCAGAGCAGAATGCTGGCCACCACTGAGTTGTAGAAGATCTGCAGCAGAGTACTGTAGACGTTGAATGACTGGAGCCTCTTCGGGAAGTATAGTCAGCTCTGTCCCTTCTTGTACTGAGCTACTGTAGTTTTAGTCCAGTCCAGTTTATTGTCCATGTGAGTTCCCAGGAATCTGTAGTCTTGGACGACCTCTACACCTGTTCCCCTGATGGAGATGGGAATGCAGGGTGCTTTCACCTTCCTGAACTCCACCACCAACTCCTTTGTCTTGGTGATGTTGAGCTGCAGGTGATCCAGCCTACACCACTCAACAAAGTTGTCCACCATTCCTCTGTACTCAGCCTCTTGCCCTCTCTTTTGCTTTTACATTAGCTTTGACTTCCCTTGTCAACCACAATTGTATTATTTTGCCGTTTGAGATTTGCTTTGTTTTTGGAATGCATCTACCCTGCACCTTCCTCATTTTTCCCAGAAACCCAAACCATTGTTGCTCTGCTGTCATCCCTGCCAGCATCTCCTTCAATTTACTTGGTTCTCATATCACTGTAATTTCCTTTACTCCAGTGAAATACTCCTACATCAGACTCAACTTTCTCCCTATCAAATTTCAAGTTGAACTCTCAATCATATTGTGAACACTGGTTCCTCAGGGTTCTTTTACCTTAAGCTCCCTAATCACCTCCAGTTCATTACATAACGCTTTGAGTACTGTATTTGCTTTTCAGACAGGTGGGGCTCATCAGCCTTGGACGGCAGCCTGCTGAGGACAAGGAAAACTCTGATTTTATGCCTTCATTACTTGTGGCCATACCCACCCATGGGAAAGGCTTCGGGAGTAAACCCCAAGGAAGAAATCCATAGCCGAGGTCCTTAATGCAGTTACAACTTCACTCTGGCAACCCCAGGGATGACACTGGTGCCAGGCTGTATCGGGTTTGCCCTTCCCTTGGACTCCATCAGTGACGTGGAGATGGGGAACCTGCTGCATGGGAAACAGCTGATTCTTCAAATCTTCCCACCCAGGCTTGCGCCCTGGAGAAGACACAGTCCACCAGAGGCACAAACCCATCATCCCCTGGGATTGACGGCTGCCTACTGTATTTGCTACCCTTTTTGATTCTGCACCACTAATGCACTGACACTCACCCTGATGGCTGCCTGCCCTTCCTGACAGTCTGACTGCAAGCAATCTTTGCTTTTTTACCATCCATCCTATCCTGAGTCCCTGAACTCCAGTTCCCATTCCCCTGCCAAATTAGTTTAAACTCTCCCCAACAGCTCTAACAAACCTGCCTATGAGAATATTGGTTTCCCTTGAGTTCAGGTGCAACCCGTCACTTTTAAACAGTGTCGTACCTCCCCCCAGAAGATTTCCCAATAATCCAAAACCAAAGTCCTGCCCCCTGCACCAGCTTCTCAGCCACACATTGATCTACCAAATCATCCCGTTTCTACCATCACTGCCGCGTGGCACAGGCAGCAATCCAGAGATTACTACCCTGGAGGTCCTGCTTCTCAGCTTTCTACCGAGCTGTCTAAATTCTCTCTTTGCTTTTCTTTCCAATGTCATTGGTACCAATATGTATCAAAATGTCTGGCTGCTGTCCCTCCCTCTACATAAAGCTGTGGACGCAATCCGTGATGCCCCTGACTCTGGCACCTGGGAGGCAACATAGCATCTGGGTGTCCTGTTCACATCCACAGAATCTTCTGTTTGTTCCTCTGAATATCGGAAGCAGTTTTGGGCCCCTTATCTTAGAAAGGATGTGCTGAAACTGGAGAGGGTTCAAAGGAGGTTCATGAAAATGATTCCAGGATTGATTGACTTGTCACATTCAGAGTGTTTAATGTCTCTGGGCCTGTATTCACCAGAATTCATTAGAATGAGGAGTCACCTCATTGAAACCTATTGAATGGTGAAAGGCCTCGATAGAGTAGATGTGGAGAGGATATTTCCTCTGGTGGGAGATTCTAAGACCAGAGGACACAGCCTCAGAATAGAGGGGCATCCTTTTAGAATAGAGATGAGGGGGAATTTCTTTTGCCAGAGAGTGGTGAATCTGTGGAATCTGTTGCCATAGCAGCTATGGAGGCCGAGTCATTATGTACAGTTAAGACAGAGGTTGATAGATTCTTGATTGGTCATGAAGCGATACGAGGAGGAGATTGGGGCTGAGAGGAAAATGGGATTGGCCATGATGAAATGGTGGAGCTGATTCGATGGGCCAAATGGCCAAATTCTGTTCCTATATCTTACAATTTTATGCTGACAGAGAGAATGTACAAACTCCTTAGAGACGGTGATGGTAATTGAACCTGGTTGTTTGTCCTGTAAAGAGTTGTGCTCTTCACTGCACTATGTGCCACTCCATTTCAACTGGCCCTTCTTCTCACTAATGACAGGGAGATACCACTCCTGCCACAGCAAGAGGTGAGGTCAACAGCTCATTGTTTCGATGTTACTGTCTGCATTGTCGCTTATTTCGAGTTCTCCAACTCGAGAGTCAGCAGACCCTCTCTCACCATTGAGATAGAGAGAGTCTTTCTTTCTTTTTAAATCTTTTTAATGATTTTCAAACAAAGCACAGTAACAATAGAAATGCAGAGAGCTTGAGGATACACAGTTAATCAGGCAGTATATATAACTATAAACTATTGATAACACAAATATATTAAGCCTCCCAAACTCATACTGTATTTGCATAGTAAAAGAAAAAAAAACCAACAAAAAAGTAAAAAAAAACTAACTAACTTCAAACTGAACTAACCAAAGCTGGGCTATTATATTATAACAGGTATAAACAGTAGTGTCAATAACTCCACTCCTCTATCCAAATATCTAAGGGTAATAAAAAAGGTTCGGGAAGGGTCAATTTAGCTCCTATGAAAATGTTAAATAAATAGTCTCCAGGTTTCTTCAAATTTAACTGAAGGGTCAAAAATAACACTTCTGATTTTTTTCTAAATTTAAACAAGATATAGTTTGGAAAAACCATTGGAATGTAGTTGGAGGATTAATCTCTTTCTTGTTCAATAGAATGGATCTTCTAGCCATTAATGTAACAAATGCAATCATCCAACGAGCTGAAGGGAATAAATAATTGTTATCCATCATTGGTAAGCCAAAAATTTAATACTCAAAACTGTTGAAATAATACCAAAAATATCTTTCCAGTATTTCTCCAAAAAAGGGCAAGACCAAAACATGTAGTCAAAGAGTCTATTTTGGAATGGCATCTGTCACAGATCGGATTAATGTGGCAGTGAAAATGAGCAAGTTTGTCCTTAGACATGTGGGCCCTATGCACCACCTTAAATTGTATCAATGCGTATTTGGCACATTTAGAGGAGGAGTTAACTAAATGTAAAATTTTCTCCCATTGCTCTGCAGGTAAGGAAAGTTGAAGTTCTTTTTCCCATTCATTCTTAATTTTATCTGATACACCTGGCTGTACAGAGATAGAGAGAGAGTCATGTCAGAGTAAGAGGGAACAAAAAGATGGTTTGGATTCTATGTAGATTAAAAATTGCATGAGAATTTTTGAAAAAATTATTGAACTTAAATTGGGAAAAGTCACCAGGGGCAAAGTCCTAACGTAAATTGATTATGAAAGTATGCATCTATACCTTCAGATTCATTGTTTGTAGAGGCAAAAAGAAATACCAGAGAACTTATGAAAAACTACACATAAGATGAGCTTTATTTGCCCCATGTACATTGAAATGTACAGTCCAATGCAACATTTGTGTTGCAGATGAGCTGGGGGCAGCCTGCAAGTGTTACCACAAGTGTTACCACATAGCAAGCCCACCAAGCCCACCATAACAACACTGAACACAACAGCAACCAAACGTCAACAGTGAAACAAGCCCCATTCCTCCCTTACACCCACCCACCCACACACATGGACAGTTATCCAACCCCAGGCCTCCAGTCTCCAGTCTCAGCCCGACCTCAGTGGAAAAAGTCAATCCATATAATATAATATAATTAAACTGTCCGTATAATGTTGTATACATCAATCAAACCTCCTCCCATTCTCCTACACTCCAGGGAGAATGTCCCCAAGCATTCAAACTTTCCCTGTGCATAACGGACTGATTATTGCCGCAGGCAGGACGAGAAACAATGTGACAGATAGAGTGGTTCACAGGAAGGGTCTCAACTCGACCCAAAACACCAACTCTCCATCTCCTTCCAAACCTCACCTTTCCACCTGTCTCCACAGATGCTGTCTGACCTGTTTTGATACGGCACGTATCAAAAATTCAATTCCTGCCACATTGGACACCCACCAACACGATTACAGACAGAACCACTCCGGGAATACTTTACAGTGGGAGTGATGAGAGAGGCCTCCGTCGATCAGTGTTCATATATACACAGAAAGGTGCCATTAAAGGCGAGGTAACAACATGAATGATCTCACAACACCACCCCCCTCTCGCTCATGGACTGTTTGTCCCACTCCCATCAGCACCACACCAGGACCACCAGACTCAAAAACAGTTACTTTGCCCAAGCAGCAAGTCTGATCAACCCCTCCCCTCTCCACACCCCCACCACCACCACTTCATCATTTCCTGACAGTCACCTTATGTACACACTCTCCTGTGCCTCATGTCACTTTATGGACACACAATTGATCTGTGTATAGAAACTATCTTATGTGTTTATACTTATCTTGTGTATTTTTGTATTATTGTGTTCTTTATCTCAGTGTTTTTTCGAGTTGCTTCGAACCCCGAGTAACAACTATTTCATTCTCCTTTACACTTGTCTACTGGAAATGATATGAAACAATTTGAATGTTGAATGTTGAATCCGGGGTTCCTGCAGTGTGTTTTGTTTCCAGCATCTGCAGTCTCCTGTGCCCCCGTGATGATGGTCACACTGCCTTCGGTGAAACCCTGGACACTAACTCCGCCTGTGTCCAGTTATCTGCAGGACCTCTTCCTCCTGGTCAGTTCTCTCCCCTCCAGTCCCGTACTTTATGGTCTCTTTCCCTTTGACCTCACCCACTAATTGCAATTGCCAGATCCATGTATCTTATCCATGTTCACTCTAGGAATTGGACCATAAGGTCACAAGATATAGGAGCAGAATTAGGCCATTCGGTCCATCGAGTCTGTTCCACCATTCCATTATGGCTGATTTAGTTTCCCCCTCAACCCCATTTTCCTGTCCTCTCTCCATAACCTTTGATACACTTCCTAATGAAGAAACTATCAGACTCCGTTTCAAATATACGCAGTGACTTGGCTTCCCACAGTCGTCTGTGGCGATGAATTTCACAGAATCACGACTGTCTGGCTGAAGAATGTCTGATACCAGAGGGTGTGTGATTCAGCTGGGAGGGGGTAAGTTCAAAGGGGGTGTGGGGACAAATTTATCTTTACAGAGAGAGTGGTGGGTGTGCAGAACGCACTGCCGGGGTTGGGGGGGGGGGGGGTGGAGAGACAGATTCCGTAGAGGCGTTTAAGAGACTCTTGGACTGATGCATGAATTGTGGTTTGGGATATAGACTTGGTGTAGCAGAAACAGTCAGTTGGTTTAGTTGGTTCTCTCCAACTTCCTCACACCCATGCACCTATCCAAACGTCTCTTAAAAGCCTCCAATGTATTTGCCTTCATCATCCTACCAGGGAGGGCATTCCAGACACCCATCACCCTCTGAGTAAAAACACTTACTCCTCACGGCCCCCTTGAGCCTACCCCCCTTTCACCTTCAATGCCCTCTGTTATTAGACACTTCAACCCTCACATTAACCCTAATGTCGGCAGATCAAGCAGCATCTCGTGAAAAGAGCCCAGAGTCAACGTTTCGAGCCGAGACCCTTCTTCAGGATCAAAATGAAAGGGACTCAGCTTGAAACATCGACTGTTCACTCCCCTCCTGCCCGACCTGCTGAGTGCCTCCAGCATTTTGTGTGTGTTGCTCTGGACTTGCAGAATCTGGTATTTGCAAATTAATGCAGGACTGTGCAAAAGTCTTTGGCACCAAGCTATATATATGTAAGTGCCTAAGACTTTTCCACAGCATCGTACTTGCATAAAATTTGCTTCCAGTAAACGCGAAGAGTTTGTAACTACCGTCATGAGAAAGTGCACTGTGTTTGAAATGATTTCCTGCCAGCTACTAACTTCGACAGTGGCTGAGAATTTTTTTGAGGAAGTGAAGCAGCAAATCGAGCAGCTTCTGTATTTCAGCGAGAGAATGAAGAAAGAACTGAAGTGTGAGAGGACTCCACACTGAAGCGCTGGAAATGCTCTCTCTCCGGGTTTGTCTCTGCACCGTCCTGTTGTCCGTCTCAGTCCGGGGATACAGTAGGTGTTTTCCATTGTCCCCTGTCTCCCCGTTGTCTCTCTCCTAAAGGCTCGTTTTACTTTGTGGTGCAGCGCGATCTATTTGGACGTTGGTTCTGCCAGTGGAGGGTTGGCGTTGGGACCCTGTCCTTCCCTGAGTGCTGGGGTGGACTGCCTTCCGGTGACGATGAACCCCAGTACTATTGGGAAGAGACGTCCAAGTTTGATCCCAGTTAAAGGCCGGGCACAATTCCAAGCCTGGGTGGTGATGAATTTGGAGCGAAGCTGTAGTGTGGTGGTTAGCGTGATGCTTTACATTCCCTGTGACCCAGGTTCAATTCTCGCCGCTGTCTGTACGTTCTTCAGTTCTCAATGCTATTTGCTTATTTTTATTGTTTTCACGATCTTTCCCCTTTGTACATTGGCTATTCGACGGCCTTCAGAATCAGAATCAAGCTTAATATCACCGACATATGTTGAGAAACTTGTTGACTTTGTGGCGGCAGTACGATGCAATACCTAATAACAGAGAAAAACTGAATCACAGTAAGTGTATATATGTGTATGAAGTAGTTAAATAATAGCACCAGAACAGAAATAAAGAAGTAATGAGGTAGTTTTCAGGGTTCATTGTTCATTCAGAAATCGGATGGCAGAGGGAAGAAGCTGTTCCTGAATCGCTGAGTGAGTGTCTTCAGGCTCCTGTACCTCCTGCCTGGAGGGAGCAATGAGAACAGGGCATGTCCTGGGTGATGGGGGTCCTTAATGATGGATGCTGCCTTTCTGAGGCACCACTCCTCGAAGATGTGTTGGAAACTATGGAGGCTCGAGCCCATTATGGCGCCCAGTTACTTTTACAACTCTCTGCAGATTCCTTCCATCTTATGCTGTAGCCCCCCACCCCCCATCCCCCATCCCAGGCGGTGATACAGCCAGTCAGAATGCTCCCCACCCTACGTCTGTAGAGATGGGCGAGTCTTTTACGTGACATACCAAATCTCCTCAAACTCCTGTTGAAATATAACCGCTGTCGTACCTTCTTTGTAATTACATCGACATGTTGGGACCAGGTTCGGTCCTCCGATGTTTTGAAACACCCTGGAATTTGAAACTGCTCACTCTCTCCACTTCTGATCCCTTGATGAGGATTGGTTTGTGTTCCCTCGTCTTACCCTTCTGAAGTCCACGGTCAGCTCTTTGGTCTTACTGACGTTGAGTGCAAGGTTGTTGCTGCGACACCACTCCACTAATCGGCATATCTCACTCCTGTACGCCCTCTCATCACTACCCGAGATTCTACCAACAATGATTGTATTGTCGGCAAATTTATAGATGGTGTTTGAGCTATGCCTAGCCATACAGTCATGGGTGTAGAGAGAGTAGAGCAGTGGCTAAGCACAGATCCTTGAGGTGCACCAGTGTTGATTGTCAGTGAGATGGAGATGTTATTAGCAATCTGCACAGATTGTGGCATTCCAGTTAGGAATTCGAGGATCCAGTTGCAGAGGGAAGTACTGAGGCCCAGTTTCTGTAACTAATCAATCAGGACTGTAGTAATGATGGGTTCTTTTGGGTTTCTTTGTTCTGTGGCTGCCTGTAAGGAGACAAATCACAAGGTTGTATAATCTATATATACATTGAACTCTGAACTCTGAACTCACTGTGACCTCATGGGTTTCCTCCAGGTGCTCTGGTTTTCTCCCACAATCTACTGGATGGTGGGTTAACTGGTCATTGTGAATTGTCCCGTGATTAGACTTGGGTTGTTGGGCATCACGGCTCAAAAGGCCGGAGGGGGCCTATTCTGCATTGTGTCTCAGTTAAGGAATATACTTGGGAGGGGAGCCAGCGGGTGGTGGTGTTCACATCCACCCGATACCCTGATGTGGAGAGGTGGTGGCTGCTGGAATAGCAGGGCGAGTAACTGCGTTGCATGTTGTAGACGGCGCACACCGCGGCCACTGTGCGCTGGCGATGGAAGGAGGGAGTACTGACTGGGTGCTCAAGTGGTCACTGTTGTCCTGCGTTGTGTGATGTTGTAGTTGTACAAGATGTTGGTGAAGACATATTGAATACAGAGTTGGGATGTTATATTGACATTGAATAAGAATAACATAATAATTTATAATACTAAAGAACACAGTAGGTATTAGTACATTAGACAGCTTATATACGTGGATTGATTGTATATACATAAAGTTCCATATGAATGACAACTTTACCATTTCCTGTCAGTCACCTGAAGTACAGACACTCCTGAGCCTGGAGTCACTTTATGGACATAAAGTCTATCTGTCAATCTATATATCAACCTATGTATAGAAACTATCATATGTACAGTATTTATATTTATTGTGTTATTATTGTGCTCTTTACTTTATTGTATTTTTGTGCTGCATTGGATCCAGAGTAACAATGGTTTTGTTCTGCTTCACACTTGTGGCCATCTATTGAACACCAAAAGGATGCAGAGAACACTGGACGGTCCAGAACAGTACAGACCCTTCAGCTCTCAATGTTGCTCCAATCTTTTATCCTGCTCCAAGATCAATCTAACCCTTCCCTCCCACATAACCCTCCATTTCTCTTCCATCAGTGTGTCTATCTAAGTGTCCATAATGTCTCAGCCTCTACGACCACCAGGATGTTCTGCACACCCACCACACTCTGTCGAAAACTTACTCCCTATACTTTCTTCCAGTCACCTTAAAATTAGACCCTCCTATTAGCCAGTTCTGCTCTGGGAATGTAAGTAACTCTGTCTTGTTGGACATGGTCATAGTTTGACCCCCATCTCAACCTCCTAATGAAGCTGTGTTGTTTATAGAGTCATAGAGAAGTACAGCACTGAAACAGGCCCTTTGGCCCATCTAGGCCATGCCAAAACTAATTAATCTGCCTACTCCAATTGACCTGCACTGGGACCATAACCCTCCGTATTCTTTCAGTGTCCCTGTCCAAACTTCTCTTAAATGTTGAAATCGATCTCTATGCACCATTTATACTGTCCCCTCATTCCAGTCTCACCACCCTCTGAGTTCCTCTTAAAATTTTCACTTCTCACCCTCTACCCGTGACCTCTGTTTATAGTCCCACTCATCCTCAGTGGAAAAAGCCTGCTTGCATTTACCCTGTCTGTAAAGGATGCAAGAACTCCAGGCGTGCGGTTAGATCGGGGGAAGCTAAACATTGATGTTTGCAAAACTGTCACAGATTCCACTGAAATGCATTGAAGTGAGAGGTTTCACTGTGTGATGGCATTGAGCGCTGGTTGTAGCCCTTTTAAAAGGCCATTCTGCCCATTGACCTCAGGCTGGCTCCATGCAAAAGCACAAACAGAAAAGATTTGGCAGATGCTGGAAATTCAGAGCCACATAAAATGCTGGAGAAACAGCAGGTCAGGCAGAATCTATGGAGGGGAATAAACTGTTGAGGTTTTGGGCCAAGACCTTTTGTCAGATTCCATACAGGCAACTGTGGGAATTGAACCCAGGTCGCTGGCTCTGTAACAGCGTAACTCTAACTGCTGTACTACTGTAGCAACTCGAAATTTTAGGATTTATTATCCCTCTTCACCCCATTTTCCTGCCTTCTGCATGTAACCTTTGATGCTTTTAGGAGTCAAAAACCTATCAACCTCTGCATTAAGTACACCCAATGACAGCCTCCACAAACTTCTGTGGCAATAAATTCCACAGATTCAACGCCTTCTGGCTAAAGACATCCCTCTTCATCTCCATTCTAAAGGTACGTCCCTCTAAGCTGAAGCTGTGCCCTGTGGAGTAACACACAGGAAATGCTGGAGGAATTCAGCAGATCAGCCATCAACTACTGAGAGGAATGTACTGTCATCATTTTGGGCTGGAAAGGACGGGGACAGTCCACAATATCCTGAAATGGGAGGGTGAGCAGCCAGAGGTCGTGGTACATATTGGTACCAATGACAAAGGCAGAAAAAGGGTGGAGGTCCTAAAGACAGAATAGAGGGAGATCGGAAGGGAGCTGGGAAGCAGGAGCTCGAAGATAGTAATCTCGGGATTGCTGCCTGTGCCACACGACAGTGAGTATAGGAATAGAATGAGATGGAGGATCAATGTGTGGCTGAAGGATTTTTGGATCATTGGGACCTGTTCTGGGGCAGGTATGACCTGTACAAAGAGGACGGGTTGCACTTGAATCTGAGGGGGACCAATATCCTTGCGGGGAAGTTTGCTAAGGCTTTTGGGAGGGTTTAAACTATATTTGCTGTGGGGTGGTAACTGAAGTGAAGCGGCAGAGGATGGGGAGGTTTGAGCACAAGTAGAGACAGTAGTGAGTTTGTGAGGAAGGATGGGCAGATGTTAGAGCGAAGATGCACTCAGCCTTTTGGTTTGAGATGTGTCTATTTTCATGCAAGGAGAATCATAAACAATGGGGATTAACTTAGAGTGTGGATCAATACATTGACGTTGTGGCCATTACAGAGACTTGGATACCTCAGGAATAGGAATGGCCGCTGAGTATGCCAGGCTTCAGATGTTTCAAAAAGAACAGAGAGGGAGGCAAAAGAGGTGGGGGCATGACATTGCTAATTAGGGATAGTGTCATGGCTTCAGAAAAGGAGGAAGTCTTGGAGGGATGGTCTACTGAGTTAGTGTGGGTGGAGGTCACAAACAGAAAGGGGCAATAACTCTACTGGGTGTTTTTATCGACCCTGCAATAGTAACATGGATACCGAGGAGCAGATAGGGAGACAGATTATTCTAATAATAGGGTTGTTGTGATTGGTGATTTTAACTTTCCTACTATTGACTGGAATCTCCCTAGAGAGAGGGGTTTAATGGGGTGGAGTTTGTTAGGTGTGTTCAGGAAGGATTTCTGACACAATATGTAGATAAGCCAATGAGAGGAGAGGCTGTACTCGATCTGGTATTGGGAAATGAACCTGGTCAGATGTCAGATCTCTCGGTGGGAGAACATTTTGGAGGTAATGAGCACAACTCTGTCTTCTTCACCATAGCGCTGGAGAGGGATAGGAGCAGACAATTTGGGAAAACACGTAATTGGGGTCGGGGGAAATATGATGCTGTTAGGCAGTGTGATGAACCCCTAGGTCTATCTTGCCATGGACTGTCATTTTAAGAGAGAATGCCTGAGTGACGTCAGCCGACAGCTTTCTCAGCTCCTGTTTGATTCTTACTAAGAGAGAGAGAGGGGCGGAACTATTTGACTCTGCAGCTTGTTTTGATTTAAGCAAGAACACTCACTCACACACAGTCAGTCGCAGTTGGAGTCGGACAAGGGAAGGAAGCCACTGACTAAGGGGTCACTGGTTGGAACTTCCGAGTGCCCACAAGTGTGGGTTGAGCATTGACCCAGCACGTTGATAAGTGGCTATCACGTTGTGTGACTGGGGGCAACCTTGTTGAATCTACCTATGTGTTAACCCTTGCCTGGGTGGTAGTTCCCTTTGAAGACGATACCCCTGTGATAAGCTACTTTTGGTGATAATCTGTAAGTGGATTTGGAAAAAAAACGGATAAATCCTATGGCAATCGTTATCTTGTTTTACCACCGTGGAACTCGTGGAATACGACATAAATGCTGTCTCTCGACATTCACCTTGGATTACAAAACTCTCTCTCACATCATTTAATCTGTGGATGAACTGAACTTTCATACCTCACCATCTCACGATTTTAAGCCTGGTGCCCCCCCCACCCCCCTGCCCTCCGAGCTCAGTAGTTTGGGAGTTATATTTACACATATGGATACTCATAACACTGTTAACTTTTGATTTTTCTTGTTTACGTTGTTATATTAAGTAGATACTAATAAAGATAGTGGTTTTAACATCAAAACCAGACTCCAGGCGTGGTCTATTGCTGCTGGTTCATTTAAACTATTACAGGTATGTAACAGGCAGGAACTTAGGAGGATAAATTGGGAGGAGATGTTCTCAAGGAAATGCACGGCCAAAATGTGGCAAATATTCAGGGAACATTTACATGGAGTTCTGCATAGGTATGTTCCATTGAGGCAGGGAAAGGTTGGTAGAGTTAAAGAACCATGGTGTACAAAGGATGGGGAAAATTTAGTTAAGCAGAAAAGAAAAGCTTATGAAAGGTTAAGGAAACTAGGTACTGTTAGAGCTCTAGAAAATTCCAAGGTTGCAAGGAAGGAGCTTAAGAATGGAATTAGGAGAGCCAGAAGGGGCCATGAGAAGGCCTTGGTGATCAGGATTAAGGGAAGCATTCTACAAGTATGTGAAGAGCAAGAGGATGAGCTGTGTGAGAATAGGACCCATTAGGTGCGATGGTGGAAATGTGTGCATGGAGAGAGAATGTGCCAGACCTTTTGAAAAGCATAAAGTTAGATAGGTCACTGGGACTGGATGAGATATACCCCAGGCTACTGTGGGAAGTGAGAGAGGAGATTGCTGAGCCTCTTGCAATGATCCTTGCATCATCGATAGGAATGGGAGAAGTACCAGAGTATTGGAAGTTTACAAATGTTGTTCCCTTGTTCAAGAAAGGCAGTAGAGACAACCTAGGAAAGTATGGACCCAGAATCTGCCTTCAGTGGTGGGCAAGTTCCTGGAGAATATCCTGAGAGGCAGGATTTATGAGTATTTGGAGAGACATCATCTGATTAGGGATAGTCAGCATGGCTTTGTCAAGGGCAGGTCGTGCCTTACGAGCCTGATTGAAGTCCTTGAGGATGTAACAAAACACATGGATGAAGGTAGAGCAGCTGATGTAGTGAATATGGATTTCAGTAAGGCATTTGATATGTTTCCCCATGCAGAATGTAAGGAGGCATGAGATCCAAGGAGACCTTGATTTGTGGATCCGGAATTGACTTGACCACAGAAGGCAAAGGGTGACGTAGATGGTCCATGTTCTGCATGGAAGTCGGTGGACAGTAGAGTTCCACCAGGATCTGTACTGGTTTCCGTCCTCTTTGTAATTTTTAAGTGACCTGGATGAAGAAGTAGAAGGATGGGTTAGAAAGTTTGCTGATGATACAAAGGTTGGAGGTGTTGTGGATAGCGTGGAGGGCTTTCAGAGGCTACAGTGGGAAATTGATAGGATGCAGAACTGGGCTGAGAAGTGCCATATGGATTTCAACCTGGATAAGTGTGAGGTGGTTCATTTTGGTAGGTCAAATATGATGGCAGAATATAGTATTAATGGTAATTCTTGGCAGTGTGGAGGATCAAAGAGATCATTGGGTCCGAATTCATAGGATACTCAAAGGTGCTGTGCAGGTTGACAGTGTTGTTAAGAAGGTATATGGTGTGTTGGCATTCATCAGTTGTGTGATTGAGTTCAACAGCCATGAGGTAATGTTACAGCGATATAAGACCTGGTCAGACCCTACTTGGAGTACTGTGCTTAGTTCTGGTCACTTCACTACAGGAAGAATGTGGATACTATAGAGAGTGTGAAGAGGACATTTACCAGGATGGTGCCTGGATTTGAGGGCGTACTTTATGAGAATAGGTTGAGTGAACTTGGCCTTTTCTCCTTGGAGTGACCGAGGATGAGAAGTGACCTGATAGAGGTGTATAAGATGACGAGGGGCTTTGATCCTGTAGATACCCAGAGGCTTTTGCCCAGGGCTGAAATGGCTAAAACGAGGGGAAATAGTTTTAAGGTGATGTCAGGAGTCAGTTTTTCACACAGGGAGTGGTGAGTGCGTGGAATGCACTGTCGGAGGTGTTGATGAAAGTGTACAACAGGGTCTTATAAGAGCCTCTTAGGTAGGTACGTGGAGCTTAGAAAAATAGAGGACTATGCACTAGGGAAATTCTAGGCAGCGTCTGGAGTAGTTTTCAATGGTCGGTACAACATTGTGGTATGAAGCGCCTGTAATGATCTGTACATTTCTATGTTCTGTGTTCTAAGACAATATACAAAGGTGGGGGGAGGGGAAGGAGTATAAGATGGTGGTGAGAGGTGAGACCAGGTGAGAGAGAGGGTGTCTGGGTAGGGCAGTGGGATGAAGTAAGAAGCTGAGAGGTGATTGGTGGAAAAGTAAAGGGCTGAAGAAGAAGGGATCCGATAGGATAGGAGAGTAGACCATGGGAGGAAAGGATGGATAAGGGGAATCAGAGGGAGGTGATAGGCAGGTCAGGAGAAGAGGAGGGAATATCAGAGAGAAGGGAGAAGGGAGGAGAAATTACCACAACTTGGAGAAATCGATGCTGATGCTGTCAGGATGGAGGGCCCCCCCCCCCCCCGATGGAATCTGAGATGTTCTTCCACCAAATGACTATAGGAAAGATGCTCTCCATATCCACTCTACCTAGGCCTATCAATATTCGAACCGACTACAGGAACAATCCTCTCCAAATCCACTCTATCTCGGCCTATAAATATTCAGGTTACCTATCAGGTTGCAAGGAGATCCCCCCTCAATGACTATAATCTCTTGATTCTTATTCTCAGTGTCCTTTCCCCTCCTCCACCCAGGCAAAAGTCAGGAAGTTATGTTACAGCCTTATAAAACTCTAGCTAGGCCACATCTGGAGTATTGTGTACAGTTCTGGTCACCCCACTGTAGGAGGTATGTTGATGCTTTGGAGAGGGTACAGATGAGGTTCACCAGGATGATGCCTGGTTTAGAGGGCGTTCACTATAATGAGAGGTTCGATAAACTTGGGTTGTTTTCTCTGGAGCGACGGAGTCTGAGGGGAGATTTGATAGAGTTTGTAAGATTATGAGAGGCACAGAGAGAGCAGACAGAGAGTACCTTCCTCCCAGGGTTGAAATGTCTAATACCAAAGGCCTGCGTTGAAGGTGAAAGGGGTTTAAAGGGGATGTGAGGGGTAAATGTTTTACACAGACAGTGCCGGGTTACTGGAATGCTCTGCCTGGGGAGGTGTTACAGGTAGATACATTAGGGGCTTTTATGAGACATTTAGATCAGCACATGAACAGACATTGGATATTGAAATGGATGTTGTGTAGGCAGAGGGGTTAGTTTAGTAGGTCACTAATTTAATTGGTTTAGCACAACATTGTGGGCTGAAGGGCCTGTGCCTGTGCTCTACTGCTCTGTGTTCTATGTTCTCGTGTTAAATACAGTAAATCTATGGTCATCTGCTACTGAGGTTGTTGCCTCCCTGGCTCACCAGGTGCCTGTGGTTCATGGAGCCATTCTGTTTCCCATTATCAGGTAATAAAAATGAACTTCTGACATCACGATCTACCACAACGTGAGTAACACACAAAATGCTGGAGGATCTCAGCAGCTCAGGCAGCTTCTATGGAGGGGAATAAACAGTCAATGTTTTGGCCTGGGACCCTTCACCAGGACTGGAAAGGAAGGTGAAAGATGCCAGAATCTGGTGGTGGGGGGAGAGGGACTGGCTGGGTTGTTCTTACACAGGGCCAGTATGAACTCAATGGGCTGAATGTCCTCCTGAATGCTGCAACTGTTCCGTCACTCCGAGCTAATTCCAAGAGCTCTCCTCTCCGTAACCGGTGCCCCCGATTCTCCAATCACTTCCCCACCTGAAAATGAAGTGGCAGGATTGTAAAAGCCATCGGCCCCAGGGAACAGACGACAATGACAAACCCCCGAAACCCTGACTCGACCCCAGCCTGTAACGCTCTATATTTCAATAAGAGTCTGAGGTGAACTGGTTTGTCACCAGAGACACTGGCAAATTTCTACAGAGATACCTGGGGAGCGTTCTAACTGGCTGCATCACCGTCTGGTCTGGTGGGGCCACTGCTCAGGATCAGAAAGACCAGCAGGAAGTTACAAACTCAGTCAGCTCCATCGTGAGCACTGGTGTCCCCAGCACCCAGGACACCTTCAAAATGCAACGCCTCAAAAAGGCGGCATCCATCATTACGGACCCAGCACCCAGGACATGCCCTCTTCTCATTGCCACCATCAGGGAGGAGGAACAGGAGCCTGAACACACACAGTCAATGATTCAGGAACAGCTTCTTCCCCTCCGCCATCAGATTTCTGAATGGTCAATGAATCTATGAGCTCTTCCTCAGAATTTTTCCACTCTTTTTGCCCAACTTGTTTATTTCCTTTCCATAGTTTATTTGCACTGACTGCAATTTATAGGTTTTATTATTATACATTGCCTTGAACTGCTGCCGCAAAACAACAAATTTCATGACATACGCCAGTGATGCAATCTCGTTGTCTATTCTATTGTTTCTATATTAAATCTGATTCTGATTCTGACGTAACCCCCACTCCGGTCTCGACAGCACCAGACCGCAGCGTGTAGCCCACTCCTGAGTATCCATTATTGCACATGTAAACCCCTCAGCCTGGACCCTCCTATGGATCACAGCCTGTTCCCAGTCCTGGCTATCCATTACTGATCATTTAGTTGTCAGGCCCTGCTGGTGTATCTGGAAGATCGCTGAAAGCCTGTGTCAATCAACTGTTGGGAAAGATGAAGGATATCTTCAATCCCTCGCTGCTGCTGTCAGAGGCCCCACCTGCTTCAAAAGGGTAACATCAGACCGGTCGGTGCCCAGGCAGAGCAGGGTGAGCTGCCTTAACGACCATCACCTAGTGGGACTCACATCTACTGCCATGAAATGCCTTGAGAGGTTGGTCTTGACTGGAATCCACTCCTGCCTCAGGAAGAGCCTGGGCCCATGGCAATTTGCCCGTCACCACAACAGGTCTACAGTGGATGCAATCTCACTGGCTTCTCACGTGGCCTTGGCTCACCCGGACAACAGCAAAACCTTTGCACTGCTTATCGAATTGAACTTTTATATATATTTATTGTAAATAATAGTTTTTATTTTATGCTTTGCACTGTACAGCAGTGACAAAACAACAAATTTCACGACAGATGCCGGTGATATCAAACCTGATTCTGATTCCCCTCCCCCATGTCAGGGCCCAGTCTGTAACCCACTCCCCTGGTTTGATGGTCGTCAGGCCCACTGACATCTGAAGATCCACTCGTGACAGTAGTGAAACTCCATAAAAAACACAAAATGCTGGCAGAACTCAGCAGGCCAGACAGCTTCTACGGGAGGAGGTAGTGATGATGTTTCGGGCCGAAACCCTTCATCAGGAGTGAAGTAACATGGGATGGTCGGGGGGGATAAGAAGTGGGGGGAGGGATGAAGTAGAGAGCTGGGAAGTGATAGGCTGGAGGGAAATGGGCTCGGGGGGGGAAGGTGGAGAATTATGGGAAATAAAAGAGAAAGAAAGGTAGGGCTGAGGGGAGATTATAGTGAGGGGGGAAAAAGAGAGAGAAAGAGAACCAGACTAAAATTATAGATAGGGATGGGGTAAGGGGAGGCAGGGGTCTATGAGTTGAATGTTCGTGCCGGCAGGTAGGAGGCTACCTAGGCGGGAGATAAGGTATTGCTCCATCGACCTGCGTGTGGCCTCATCTTGACGGTAGAGGAGGCCATGGACAGACATGTCGGAGTGGGAGTGGTCTGTGGAATTGAAGTGTGTGGCCACAGGGAGATCCCGCCACTGTTGGAGGACTGAGTGCCGGTGTTCGGTGAAACGGTCTCCCGGTCTGTGGCGGGTCTCCCCAATGTATAAATGGCCACATCGGGAGCACCGGATACAGTATATCACCCCAGCTGACTCGCAGGTGAAGTGGTGCCTCACCTGAAAGGACTGTCTGGGGCCTGGGATGGTGGTGAGGGAAGAAGTTTGGGGGCAGGTGTAGCACTTCTTTGGTTTGCAGGGTTAAGTGCCTGGAGGGAGGTCAGTGGGGAGGGATGGGGGGGGGGATGAATGGACAAGGGTCGCGTAGGGAGCGATCCCTGCGGAAAGCCGAGAGTGGGGGGGGAGGGGAAGTTGTGTCTGGTGGTGGGATCCCGTAGGAGGTGGCGGAAGTTACGGAGGATTATGCGTTGGGTCTGTAGGCTGGTAGGATGATAGGTGAGGACCAGGGGGACTCTATCCTTGGTGGGCTGGCAGGGGGATGGGGTGAGGGCAGAGGTGTGTGAAATACTGGAGACGCGATGGAGGGCAGAGTTGATAGTGGACGAAGGGAAGCCCCTTTCTTTAAAAAAGGAAGACATCTCCTTTGTCCTAAAATGAAAGGCCTCATCCTGAGAGCAGATGCAGTGGAGGTGGAGGAATTGAGAGAAAGGGAAAGCATTTTTGCAGGAGACAGGGTGGGAGGAGGAATAGTCTAGGCAGCTGTGGGAGTCTGTAGGTCTGTAGTAGACATCGGTGGATAGGCTGTCTCCAGAGATAGAAACAAAAAGATCTAGAAAGGGGAGGGAGGTGTCAGAAATAGACCAGGTGAATTTGAGGGCAGGGTGAAAGTTGGAGACGAAGTTAATGAAGTCGACGAGCTCAGCATGTGTGCAGGAAGCAGCGCCGATGCAGTCGTCAATATAACGTAAGAAAAGAGGAGGACAGATACCGGTGTAGGCTTGGAACATAGATTGCTCCACATGGCCGACAAAAAGGCAGGCATAGCTAGGACCCATGCGGGTGCCCATGGCTACACCTTTAGTTTGGAGGAAGTGGGAGGAGCCAAGGAGAAATTGTTAAGCGTGACGACTAATTCCCCAAGGCGGAGAAGAGTGGTGGTAGAGGGTGACTGACTGGGTCTGGAATCCAGGAAGAAACGGAGAGCTCGGAGACCTTCCTGGTGGGGGATAGAGGTATATAGGGACTGGACGTCCATGGTGAAAATGAGGTGGTGGGGGCCAGGGAACCTGAAATCTTTGAACAGATGTAAAGCATGGGAAGAATCATGGACATAGGTGGAAAGGGATTGAACAAAGGGAGATAAAACAGAGTTGAGATAGGCAGAAATGAGTTCAGTGGGGCAGGAGCAAGCAGAGACAATGGGTCTGCCTGGGCAGGCAGGTTGTGAATCTCCATGTCTGTTTCCCAGATTTTTCACCCACTTTCCTCACCATCCCCTCTCTTGATCCGGTTCCACTTGTGAGACGCATCTCCCCCAGTGGGTCCCATTCTCATCTCAGAGTATCAGGCTGGAGAGTGAGTCCTTGGTGGTCCTCCCTCAAACAACTGATTACAATCACCTCTCTCCATCTGAATCTCCTTTCCTTCCTTCTTCTCCATCTTTCACCACTTACCACATCTCCCATCCCCCTTCCCCTCCCTACCCAGCACAACCTGCCCTTAAACTCACACCCCACCTCAATCCTCAATCACCTCAGACCCGTCTCATCCCACCTCAATCCTCAATCACCTTAGACCCCTGTCTCACCCTCCTCAATCTATCCAACCCCTCAGGCTCCTGTCTCACCCCTCCTCAATCCTCAATCACCTCAGACTCCGGTCTCACCCCTCCTCAATCCTCAATCATCTGAGACTCTTAACTCACCTTCCTCAGTCCATTCTTCCCCTCAGACTCCGGTCTCACCCTCCTCATCCATCAGTTACCTCAGACTCCTGTCTCACTCCTCCTCAATCCATCAATCACCTCAGACTTGTCTCACCCCTCTCAACTTCTCTATCAGTCCAGATGAACACAAAAACTTCAACGTCCTTTCACACCCACAGATGCAGCTCCACCGGCTGAATTCCTTCAGCAGATTGTTGATCAAATATCGACCTCTCTCTCTCTCTCTCATTCACTCCCCCCTCTCTCACACTCTCTCTCTCTCATTCACTTCCCCTCTCTCACACTCTCTCTCTCTCAATCACTGCCTCTCTCTCTCACTCACTCACTCACTCACATTCTCTCTCTCCCTCTCACTCATTCACTTTCTCTATCTCACTCTCTCTCTCACTTACTCACATTCTCTCTCTCTCACTCTCTCTCATTCACTATCTCTCTATCCCACTCTCTCTCACACTCACTCTCACACTCTCTCTCTCTCACTGACATTCACTCTCTCCCTCTCTCTCTGCAGACTATTCGATAAGTGGTTGGTCAATGTCCGGCGCTGATGTGGTCTCTGCGGTGGAAGGGGCTCCCGCTGTGTTACCGTGTACTTTCACCCACCCACCCAAAGACAGCGTCCCGTCCGGCACCGTAATCTGGAACAGGGGGAAACAAAGTGCAGGTAATCTGGTGTTTAAGTGCACATATCCCGGTTCCGGCCCCTCCGGGTGCGATACAACGACACAGGAGGCTGGAGGAGGGCGGTTCGGATTCGTGGGGAACCTCAGTCGGAGAGATGCCTCGATAATGGTGGAGCGTCTGAACTGGAGTGACGGTGGTCGGTATCGGTGCCGGGTGGAGCTCAATGTTGGCAAATTTCAAACGGTGGTTCTAACAGATCTGTCTGTGAGAGGTGAGGACCGATGTTTAAGCATTGAGTTGTAAATCTACACTAATCATTTCACATTTTATCTCCCTGAAAGCTCATTTTATTCATAATTTACAAGTATATATTGCAGGATATCATGTCAAATAGATGTGATTGTCATGTGCACTAGCACATAGAACAACAGGCCCTTCAGCCCACAATGTTGTGCTGACCCTTATACCTGCTCTAAGATCAATCTCACCCCCTGCCTCCCACATAGCCCTCCAGTTCTACATCCGTGTACCTGTCTCAGTCAGTCTCTCTCTCTCTCCCTCCCCCCCCACTCTCCGCCCTCTCCCCCTCCCTCTCCCTCTCCCTCTCCCCTCCCTCTCCCCTCCCTCTCTCTCCCTCCCCCTCTCCCCGGTCCGTGACGCTGCTGCCATTTCAGTCAGCAATGAAGGGCCTCCATCTCTGGCAGCATTCAGGGCTTCCTTCATCGTGTCAGTAGCTTCCTCTCGGTTTTCACTGCTGTCAGTCATACAATTCCCGAGTGGGACTCAGGAATACCGTCACACTCAGATGTCGAAGGATTCTCCATTGCTGTTTCCATAACAACATTGTTTTACCCGTCAGGGTTGTTACCCTGAGCTGAACCCCCGAACCTGGAGGATCAGTGATCCTCTCTTACAGAGAATATAGAAACAGAAATCTACAGCGCATTACAGGCCATTCGGCCCACAATGCGGTGCTGACCATGTAACCTACTCTAGAGAGATTACCTCAGGGCTCTTGAACTCAATCCCACAGCTGAAGAATGCCAGTACACCAGACACCTTCCTAACACCACTGTCAACCTGTGCAGCAGCTTTGAGTGTCCTATGGACAGAGTCCCCAAGACCCAGCTCATCCTCCACACTGCCACCAGTCTTACCATTCATATATTCTGTATTCAAATTTGACCTACCAGAATGAATCACTTCACACTTATCTGGGTTGAACTCCATCTGTTCTACACACCCTCCACTCTCTGTGTAATGAACCTGCCCCTGACCTCTGACATCCCCCCAATACTTTCCAGAAAAATCTCTGGTTGTCTGCTCGATTATGCCTCTTATCATCTTGTTCACCTCTATCAAGTCACCTCTCATCTTTCTTCACTCCCAAGAGAAATTCTCCAGCTCGCTCAACCTTTCCTCATTAAACATCCTCTCTGGTCCAGGCAGCATCCTGGTAGATCTCCTCTACATCCTCTCGAAAGCTTCCTCATCCTTCCTGTAATGAGGTGAGTGGAACTGAACTTACTTGCTGCTGCAGGTTCGATTTTCATTGCACGTCTGCCTACGTGTCTGCACAGGTGCAGTGAAAATCCAGTTGCCATAGCAACGCAGGCACAGAGCGTTGCATCAGAAAAGCAGCAATCAAGGTCAAGTTTATTGCCATCTGACTGTACACAGATACAGAACGTCAAGGGTGGTAATCTCGGGATTGCTGCCTGTGCCACGAGACAGAGAGGGTAGGAACAGGAAGTTATGGCAGATGAATGCGTGGCTGAAGAGTTGGTGCAGGGGGCGGGGGTTCAGATTTCTGGATCATTGGGATCTCTTCTGGGGACGGTCTGACCTGTACAAAAAGGACGGGCTGCACCTGAACTGGAAAGGGACCAATATCCTGGCGGGCAGGTTTGCTGGAGCTGTTGGGGAGGGTTTAAACTAGTTTGGCAGGGAGTGGGAATCAGAATGTGAGTGCAGAGATTAGGGTAGAGGGACAAGAGCATGATGCTATGTGTTCTGAGTTGGTGAGGAAGGACAGGCAGGGGACAAAACATAAATGTAGCCAGTTAGAGGGGTTGAAATGTGTCTATTCCAATGCTAGGAGTATTAGGAATAAAGGGGATGAACTTCGAGCATGGATCAGTACATGGAACTACGATGTTGTGGCCATTACTGAAACTTGGCTGGAGGAAGGGCAGGATTGGCTGATGCAGGTATCAGGGTTTAGGTGTTTTAAAAGGAACAGGATGGCAGGTAGAAGGGGGGGGGTGAGTAGCATTACTGGTCAGGGATAGTATCACGGCTATAGAAAGGGAGGATGCTGCAGAGGGAGTGCCCACTGAGTCCGTATGGGTGGAAATCAGAAATAGGAAGGGATCGATCACTGTGCTGGGAGTAGTCTACAGGCCACCAAATAGCCCTCAGGACACCGAGGAGCAGATAAGCAGGCAGATTTTAGAATTGTGCAGAGAATATAGGGTTGCAGTTATGGGTGATTTCAACTTCTCTCATATTGACTGGCACCTCCTGACTGCAAGGGGGATAGATGGGGCTGAATTTGTCAGGTGTGTTCAAGAAGGATTCCTGACACAGTATGTGGACCGGCCGACGAGAGGAGAGGCCATACTGGATCTAGTTCTGGGTAATGAACCTGGTCAAGTGACAGACCTCTTGGTGGGGGAGCATTTGGTGAGAGTGACCACAACTCCCTTAGCTTCAGCATAGCTATGGAAAAGGATAAAAACAGACAAAATGGGAAAGTGCTTAACTGGGGAAGGGCTAACAATGAAGGGATGAGACAGGAACTAGCGAGAGTAAATTGGAAACAGATGTTCAAGGGTGAAAGCACAGAAGTAATGGGGGAGAAGTTTAGGGACAACTTGAGCTGGGTTCAGGATAGGTTTGTCCTACTGAGACAAGGAAAACATGGTAGGGAAAGGGAACCGTGACTGTTGAAACATGTGAGGCAACTCATCAAGAGGAAGAAAGAAGCATATGTTAGATATAAGAAGCAGGAAACAGGAGGGGCTCATGAGAAATATAGGGTAGCCAGGAAGGAGCTTAAGAAAGGACTTAGGAGAGCTCGAAGGGGGCATGAGAAGGTGTAGGCATGTAGGATTAAGGAGAGCCCCAAAGCATGCTCTGCCTATGTGAAGAATAAGAGGACAATGAGAACAAAGGTGGGACCGCTAAAGGATGAAGGCAACATGTACCTGGAGGCGGAGGTTGGGGAGGTCCTAAGTGAATACTTTGCTTCAGTATTCATAAGTGAAAAGGACCTTGATCAGGGTGAGGTCGAAATAGAAACAGGTCTGTGTGCTGGACAATGTGGAGATTAAGGAAGAAGAAATGTTGGATCTTCTTAAAAACATCAAGATTAACAAGTCCCCAGGGCCAGACGTGATACACCCCAAGTTGCTGTTGGAATTGAGAGAAGAGATCACTGGAGTATTAGCTATGATCTTTGAATCCTCTTTAGCTACAGGGGAAGTGTCAGAGGACTGGAGGATGGCAAATGTAGTTCCCTTATTTAAAAAAGGTAATAGGGAGACACCTGGGAACTATAGACTGGTGAGTCTTTCGTCAGTGGTCTGCAAACTATTGGAGAGGATTCTTAAGGATAGGATCTATGAGCATTTGGAGAAGTACAGTCCACTCAAGGATAGTCAACATGGCTTTGTGAAGGGAAGGTCATGCCTCACAAGCCTAATTGAGTTTTTTGAAGAAGTAACAAAAGTAATTGATGACGATAGAGCAGTAGATGTGGTCTTCATGGATTTTAGCGAAGCATTTGACAAGGTCCCCCACGAGAGACTCATCCAGAAAGTCATGAGGCATGGGATCTCTGGAACCTTGGCTGTTTGGATAAAAAAAAAACTTGGCTTACAGGAAGAAAGCAGAAGGTAGTAGTAGATGGAAAGTATTCTGCCTGGAGATCAGTGACTAGTGGAGTGCCTCCGGGATCTGTCCTGGGAGCCCTGCTATTTGTGATTTTTATAAATGACCTGGATGTAGAGGCAGAAGGATGGGTGAGTAAGTTTGCGGATGACACGAAGATTGGAGGAGTTGTGGATAGAGCTGCACGTTGTCGAAGGTTACAAGAGGATATAGACAGGCTGCAGAGTTGGGCGGAAAAATGGCAGATGGAGTTCAATCCGGATAAGTGTGAGGTGATGCATTTTGGAAGGAGAACAGAAGGGTGCAGGGTTAATGGTCAGTTACTTAAGAATGTGGACGAACAGAGAGACCTTGGGGTTCAAATCCATACATCCCTCAAGGTCGCTGCACAGGTTGATAGGGTAGTTAAGAAAGCCTATGGGATGCTAAGCTTCATTAACAGGGGGATTGAGTTCAAGAGTAGAGAGGTCATGTTGCAACTCTACAAATCTCTGGTGAGACCACACTTAGAGTATTGTGTTCAGTTCTGGTCACCTCATTACAGGAAGGATGTGGAAGCTATGGAGAGGGTGCAGAGGAGATTTATCAGGATGTTGACTGGTTTGGAGAACAAGTCATATGAAGCAAGGTTAGCAGGGCTAGGACTTTTCTGTTTGGAGCGTAGAAGAATAAGAGGGGACTTGATAGAGGTCTACAAGATTATGAGAGGCATAGATAGGGTGGATAGCCAGTACCTGTTTCCCAGGGCACCAATAGCAAACACCAGTGGGCATATGTACAAAATTAAGGGAGGGAAGTTTAGGGGAGACATCAGGGGTAAGTTTTTTACACAGAGGGTTGTGGGTGCCTGGAATGATTTACCAGGGATGGTGGTGGAGGCTAAAACATTAGGGGTATTTAAGAGCCTCTTGGACAGGCACATGGATGAAAGAAAAATAGAGGGTTATGGGATAGTGTGGGTTTAGTACTTTTTTTTAACGAATATATGGGTCGGCACAACATGGTGGGCTGAAGGGCCTGTACTGTGTTGTAGTATTCTAGTGTTCTAGTGAAACCTCCTTCTTCCGGATCAAGGTCCACTCACAAAACATAAGAAGATAAGAAATAGGAACAGGAGTAGACCATCCGGCCCATCGAGCCTGTCCCGCCGTTCAATAAGATCATGGCTGATCTGTCTGTAAACTCAGCTCCATCTACCTGCCTTTTCCCCATAACCCTTAACTCCCTTACTATGTGAAAACCTATCTAACTGTTTCTTAAATATATTTAGCGACGAAGCCTCAACTGCTTCCCTGGGTAAAGAATTCCACCGATTCACCACTCTCTGCGAGAAAAAGTTTTTCCTCATCTGTGTCCTAAATCTTCTCCCATGGATCTTGAGACAACATTCCCTAGTGCGAGTCTCACTGACCAATGGAAACAACTTTCCCACTTCGATCTTATCTAACACTTTCAAAATTCTGTACATTTCTACAATATACCCTTTCATTCTTCTGAACTCCAGAGAGTATAGTCCCAGGCAACTCAATCTCTCCTCATAGATTAACCCCTTCATCCCTGGAATCAACATATATCACACACAGCTCATAAAACACAATATTACCAAATATCAACTAATAAAGAATAATACAGAATGCATATAGTTTGCAGCACATGTAAACAGTAAACAGCCCGCTGCTCTATCTTTCTATAACGCAGGGTATACTGTAGAATTCCTTCTCAAACACACCAGCTCAGGCTGTTGAACACTTTCAGTACAGTAAGTATTACACTGGAGAGGGTTCACTGTAGAATTCCCTGTCAAACACACCGGCTCAGGCTGTTGAACACTTTCAGTACAGTAAGTATTACACTGGAGAGGGCTCAGTGTAGAATTCCTTCTCAAACACACCGGCTCAGGCTGTGAACACTTTCAGTACAGTAAGTCTTTACACTGGACATGGTTACTGCAGAATTTCATATCAAACACACTACATCAGGCTGTTGAACACGTTTAGTACAGTAAATATTACACTGGAGAATTACATGTTCAACGCACCAGCTCAGGCTGTTGAACACTTTTCATGCAGAAAATATTACACTGGAGAGGGTTCCGTGTAGAATTCCTTCTCAAACACACCAGTAAGGGTATTGAACACTTTCAGTACAGTAAGTATTACACTGGAGAGGGTTCACAGTAGAATTCCTTCTCAAACACACCAGCTCAGGCTGTTGAACACTTTCAGTACAGTAAGTATTACACTGGAGAGGGTTCACTGTAGAATTCCCGTTCAAACCCACCAGCTCAGGCTGTTGAACACTTTCAGTACAGTAAGTATTACACTGGAGAGGGTTCACTGTAGAATTCCCGGTCAAACCCACCAGCTCAGGCTGTTGAACACTTTCAGTACAGTAAGTATTACACTGGAGGTGTGGAGAGTAGATTCAAGCAGAGATCATGATATTTTTTATTGTCATCTGACTGTACATATCTACAACAAAATGAAACAGCATTCCACCAGACCAAGGTGCATCCAGAAAACATATACAGTATCACACACAGCTCATAATGCAAAGTATTCCCACAGGTAATTTATAACATGTTATGTAAAGTGAACGGAGCGTGTAGCACAGCTACCGAGTAAATGGTGAGCAGAATGCTATCTTAGTGACGAGAGCTCTGAGGTGGAAATGCATTGATCGTCTCACTCATTAATTAAAATTGAAATGAATTATTACAAGCATTTTAATAACTTTTACAATATGAAGCACAATAATACCAAAGGAAAAACAAAATCCACTTTAATCCAATTATTGTAGCATTGATAATCTGTAGTGCTCACTGTACTGATGAGTGTTGTCACAGTGTAATGATATTTGTTGTTACTCTTCAATGATGAGTGCAATTACACTGTAGTGATTAGTGTTGTGACCCTGTACTGATTAGGCTTGTTACACTGTACCAAGGTGTTTTGTTGCACTGTGCCAACTAGTGTTGATACTGTGTTGACTAGACTGTTAGATTGTACTGACTAGTATTGTTGCACTGTAGTTACAATTGTAACAACCATATAACCATATAATAATTACAGCGCAGAAACAAGCCATCTCAGCCTGTCTAGTCCTTGCTGAACATTACTATCACCTTCTCCCACCGACCTGCACTCAGCCCATAGCCCTCCACTCCTTTTCTGTCCATAAACCTATCCAATTTTACCTTAAATGACACAACTGAACTGGCCTCTACTACTTCCACAGGAAGCTCATTCCACACAGCTATCACCCTCTGAGTAAAGAAATACCCCCTCGTGTTTCCCTTAAACTTTTGCCCCCTAACTCTCAAATCATGTCCTCTCGTTTGAATAATCAGTGCTGTTACAATGTAGTGATTGGGTTGTCACACTGTACTGATTAGTTTATTCACATTGTAGTGACATATGCTGTGACTGTATCTACTGGTGTTGTTACATTGTAATGGGTAGTGTTGTTACACTGTACTGATTAGTATTGTTGCACTGTTCTGACTAGAGTTGTTATACTGTACTGAACAGTGATGTTACACTGTACTCATTACTGTTGTAACACTCCACTGATTAGCGATGGTGTTAACTGGTTGAACAATTGAATGGTTGAAGGGAAATGGCTGCTCCTGAACGCAGTGGTGTGAGATTTAGGCTTCTCTACCTCCTGTCCAATGGAACTGATTTATGTTCTAAAGATATTTTCTTGTTGGAATGGTTTGCAATTAGTGAGATACATGTGGAGCTGTTTTCATTCAGAAGGGTGCTGTGGGGAATATTTATTATTTTGTTGGCTGGAAATTTTGTCAGCATTAAACATTTATGCTGAGGGTTAACTGATTTATTCTGGCACCTGTCCTTCCCTCAGCTCCCAATGAGAGTGTCTCTGTGATGACTGGAACCGAGGGAGCTTCGGCCACGTTACCCTGTGTGTTCACACGACCTCCGCAGAGCCTCACCGCACACACGGTGACGTGGATGAGGAAGGAACCCTACCGACACATCGTCACCTTCAGGCATCAAGGAAATGGATGGTGGGCAGCGGAAAACGGAGTGACTCGGTACGAGCTCGTCGGGGACCCAGAGCTGGGAAATGCCTGGATCAGGATAAAGCAGCTGAGAGTGGAGGACAGTCACAGCTACCTGTGTCTGGCTGAGTTCAGGAACATGAAGCATGATTATTCATCCTACAGAGAGCATGTCACACCTCCATTTATACATGTGATCCAGAGTGAGATCCGGTTGCAGGTCAGACCAGGTAAGAAATCATTGACACATTCTGCAGGGCATGGGGAGGGTTTTGGGGGGGGTGGGGTGGGGGGTAGCCTGCTACCATTATCCTTTCTCTAATCAACCCCACCCCCGGGTTTATCTTTCTGTCCCCGAGTGAGATCTGACTGTAGATCAGACCCGGAAAAGAACCCGTCACCACATTCAAGTTCAAGTTTAATTGTCAATCAGCCACACGTGCAGACAGCAAAACAAAACATCGTTCCTCCAGGGACAAGATGTAAAGCAGAGTAGCAACAGCACACAGTACACATTGTTACGATGGCAGAAAAGCATACAGTCACAAAAAGACATAATATTGCCCAAGTTCCTGAGTGGTCTGGCTTGGAGCTGGATGGTAGATTGGATATTGTCCTGGTCCAGCTTGTCTCTCACTAAGTGAACACTGGGGGCAGCACTGAGCAAAAGAGGAAGGCAGCACCGATGGGAGGGGCCTGTCCCCAACCCACGACGGACTCCAGCACATCCACAGAGGCCTCTGCTCTCTCCCACACCATCTCGGCATCTTCTGCAGTGTTCAGGGATGGGTCGGAACCTCCAGCACCCATTGTATTCTGCGTCCAGACTCTGGGGATGAATTTTATATCGACCACTCCCAGCCTCAGCTGGTGATGAGTTCCATTTCCCCACCACATCTCCATCTCAGACGGTCCCTCACACAGGGTGGCCCTCAGAACTTCAATGGACCCCCTGGTGGGGCCTTGCCTGAGCCTGGGATGAATGAATGGAGTTCTAACGGAGGATCAGGAAGCTTCCCAGAGAAGACACACACTCAACGTTTCAGGAAGAGCTTCTTCCTTTCTGCCGTCAGATTTCTGAATGGACAATCAGAAAAGTGAGGACCATCTCATTTTGTTTCCTTTCTTCCCTCTTTTTGTGCTATTTATTTAATATAAAATTGTACATGTAGGTATATGTTTCTTATTGAAATTTACAGTTTTTAATTAATATGTATTGCAATGTATAACGGGGTGTCAGGGTGAAGATACGTCTTTACCAAAGGAGGTGTAAGACACTCCTTCCCTCCACTAGTCTTCACTTTACCCTTGGGCAAGGTGTAGCCCCTGCTTCGCCCCCGATCAGGGTCACGTGGATCCATGGGATCAGGTGGTGGATGGTGTAACAAGCAGCTGGTGCAGATCACAAATTCTGGATATGCGACCACTGACACCAGGCAGACAATCTCTGACGAGTATTGATAATGGCTGGGATCACCCGTCCTGTACAGACACTGCTCAGAAGAAGGTGATGGAAACCACCTCTGTAGAAAAATTGCCAAGAACAATCATGGTCATAAACAGGAGAAAATCTGCCGTTGTTGGAAATCCAGAGCAACACACACAAAATACTGGAGGAATTCAGCAGGTCGGGCAGCGTCTATGGGGGAAGGATCAAAGGTTAATTTTATTGGCCAAGTCTGCATATAGAATACAACTCTGATATTTATCTTCTCCAGATAACCCTGATTTCTAGAAATACCATGGGATTCATTATAAGAATAGATATCAATACCCCTACATGAAAAGGAAATGGACGAATCTTGCAAACCTCAAATCCCCCGCCCCCCACCTCCCTCCCTCGCACAAAAGCTAACAGATCACTCACCTGGAAGACGATCGTCAGAAGATCAAAAGCCCCTAGCCCCCAAACCCCTCCCTCTCAAGAAATACAGTGCCGACAGCACCAAACCCAACACCCTCTCCCCACACAGATCACCCACACAGAAAAGTCAACAAGAACATCAGACACCAATCCCTAACCACTCCCTCACACAAAAAACAATACATCGTCCCTCTAGAACCCCAACCCACCAATCGGCAACAGGATCATCAGACACCAATCCCTAACCCCTCCCTCACACAAAAAACAATACATCGTCCCTCTAGAACCCCAACCCACCAATCAGCAACAGGATCATCAGACACCAATCCCTAACCCCTCCCTCACACAAAAAACAGTACATCGTCCCTCTAGAACCCCAACCCACCAATCAGCAACAGGAACATCAATCCCTAACCCCTACCTCACACAAAAAACAATACATCGTCCCTCTGGAACCCCAACCCACCAATCAGCAACAGGAACATCAGACACCAATCCCTAACCCCTCCCTCATATTGTACTGATTAATGCTGTTACCTGTGCTGATTAGTGTTGTTATACTGTTGTGTCTAGTGTTGTTACCTGTACTGATTAGAGTTGTTATACTGTCGTGTCTAATGTTGTTACCTTTACTGATTAGTGTTGTTATACTGTTGTGTCTAATGTTGTTACCTGTACTGATTAGTGTTGTTATACTGTCGTGTCTAATGTTGTTACCTGTACTGATTAGTGTTGTTATACTGTCGTGTCTAATGTTGTTACCTGTACTGATTAGTGTTGTTATACTGTCGTGTCTAATGTTGTTACCTGTACTGATTAGTGTTGTTATACTGTCGTGTCTAATGTTGTTACCTGTACTGATTAGTGTTGTTATACTGTCGTGTCTAGTGTTGTTACCTGTACTGATTAGTGTTGTTATACTGTCGTGTCTAATTTTGTTACCTGTACTGATTAGTGTTGTTATACTTTTATGATAAGTGTTGCTCCACTGCAGTGATTTTTGTTGTTACACTGTACCAATTGGTGGTGTAACACTGCACTAATTAGTGTTGTTATACTGTACTGATTACTGTTGTTACACTTCACTGATTAATGTTGGTTTCAATTAGTTCAACAACTGAATGATTGAAGGGAATTAGCTGTTCCTGAACATGGTGGTGTGAGATTTAAGCCTCTCTACCTCCTGCCTGATGGGACTGATTTATGTTCGAAACAGTTTCTCTTGTTTGAATAGATTTCAATGAGTGAGACACATGTGGGGCTGTTTTCATTCAGAAGGGTGCTGTGGGGAGTTTCTATTATTTTGCAGGCTGGAAATTTTGTCAGTGTTAAACATTTTTGCTGAGGGTTAACCGATTTATTCTGGCACCTGTCCTTCCCTCAGCTCCCAATGAGAGTGTCTCTGTGATGACTGGAACCGAAGGAGCTTCGGCCACGTTACCCTGTGTGTTCACACGGCCTCCGCAGAGCCTCACCGCACACACGGTGACGTGGATGACGAAGGATCCCTACGGACACATCGTCACCTTCAGGCGCCATGGAAATGGATCGTGGGCAGTGGAAAACGGAGTGACTCGGTACGAGCTCATCGGGGACCCAGAGCTGGGAAATGCCTGGATCAGGATAAAGCAGCTGAGAGTGGAGGACAGTCACAGCTACCTGTGTCTGGCTGAGTTCAGGAAAAGCCAGCATGATGATTCATCCAACATCAAATCCCCATTTATCAATGTGATCCAGAGTGAGATCCGGCTGCAGGTCAGACCAGGTAAGAAACCATTGACACATTCTGCAGGGCATGGGGAGGGTTGTAGGGGTGGGTGGGGGTAGCCTGCTACCATTATCCTTTCTCTAATCAACCCCACCCCCGGGTTTATCTGTCTGTCCCCGAGTGAGATCTGACTGTAGATCAGACCCGGAAAAGAACCCGTCACCACATTCAAGTTCAAGTTTAATTGTCAATCAGCCACACGTACATACAGCAAAACAAAACATAAATATAAGCGGCCTTGTGAGGAAAGTGTGAATCTTTAGCTCGAGAGCCTTCAGCGAGGAGACTGAGGGAAGCAACTACACCACAATTGGAGAGGGTGAGAGGTGGTGAAGAGATGACAGGTAAACTGACTCAGTGTGATGCTTGCCTGATGTGGGAGGTCAGCGACACTGATGGTGCCTCTGGCTACTACAACTGTGGAAAGTGTGTCCAGGTTCAGCTCCTGAAGGACCGTGTTGGGCACTAGAGGGGCAACTGGATGACCTCAGGTTCACCTGGGAAAATGAGAGTTTTCTGGACAGGACCTACAGTGAGAGTGTGACGCCGAAGATACCAGAAGATAGAGGGGGGTTGACGATGAGGAAGGGATGGATTCTTGGAGTACAGGAGACCCCGGGGGATGTGGTTCCTGAAAACAGGTTCACTCTCTTGGAAGCTGTCGAGACAGAAGACGCTGCTAGTCTTAGAGGTGGACAGGTCTGCAAGTCAAAAACTGAAGCCAAGCCGAAGAGACAGACGACAGGCAGAGCCGTGGTAGTAGAGGACTCCAGGGTGAGAGGTACCAAAAGGGGTTTCTGCGGCAACAGGCGGGAGTTAAGGATGGTGTGTTGCCTCCCTGGAGCCAGGATCCAGGAAATCACGGACCGATTGCAGGGAATCCTCAAGGGTGAAGGTGAACAGCCGGAAGTGGTAGTGCATGTCGGCACAAATGACATCGGGAAGAAGAGGAAGGACATTCTGCAGCGGGACTTCGGAGAAGTCAGAAGAAGGCTGAAAAGCAGGTCCTCCAGGGTGGTTATCTCAGGTTTGCTTCCAGTTCCTCGTGCTGGTGAGGGCAGGAACAGGGATCTCAGTGTGTGGCTGAGGAGCTGGTGCGGCAAGCAAAGATTTATATTCTTGGACCACTGGGATCTGTTTTGGGGTAGGGATGAATTGTACAAAAGGGACGGGTTGCACCTTAACAGGCGGGGGACCAGCATTCTGGCAGGCAGGTTTGCCACTGCTACACGGGTGTGTTTAAACTAATAAGTGGGGGGGAGGAGACAAACTGGAAATACAAGGATGGAGTTAAAGGGAGAGAGAGAATAAGAAAGGTTAAGAAAGACAACAGAATTAACGCAGCAGAAAGCTCAGGAAGGGATCGGAGTGTATGGCCAAGTGCAGTAGGGATCGGTGTGAGAAGCAAGAGCAGTAATGGATTAAAAGTATTATATATGAATCACGAAGTATAAGAAATAAAGTGGATGAGCTTGAGGCTCTGTTGGAAATTGGCAAGTATGATGTAGGAATAACAGAGACACGGCTGCAAGAGGACCAGGGCTGGGAAATGAATATTCAAGGATATACGTCCTATCGAAAGGACAGACAGGTGGGCAGAGTGGGTGGGGTGGCTCTGCTGGTGAGGAAGGAAATTCAGTCCCTTGCGAGGGGTGACATAGAATCAGGAGATGTAGAGTCAGTATGGATAGAACTGAGAAATTGTAAGGGCAAAAAGACCCTAATGGGAGTTATCTACAGGCCCCCAAATGGTAGCCTGGATATAGGGTGCAAGTTGAATCAAGAGCTAAAATTAGCATGTCACAAAGGTAATTCTGCGGTTGTAACGAGGGATTTCAACATGCAGGTAGACTGGGAAAATCCGTTTGGTACTAGACCCCAAGAAAGGGAATTTGTGGAGTGCCTCTGAGATGGATTCTTAGAGCAGCTTGTACTGGAGCCTACCAGGGAGAAGGCAATTCTGGATCTAGTGTTGTGTAATGAACCGGATTTGATAAGGGAACTCAGGGTAAAGGAGCCATTACGAGATAGTGATCATAATATGATAAATTTTAATCTACAATTTGAGAGGGAGAAGGGAAAATCAGAAGTGTCAGTATTACAGTTGAAGAAAGGGGACTATGGAGCCATGAGGGAGGAGCTGGCCAAAGTTGGCTGGAAGGATACTCTCGCAGGGATGACAGTGGAACAACAATGGCAGGTATTTCTGGGAATAATTCGGAAGGTGAAGGATCAGTTCATTCCAAAAAGGAAGAAGGTTTCTCAGTGGCTGACAAGGGAAGTCAAGGACAGCATAAAAATAAAAGAGAAGTATGACATAGCAAAGATGAGGGAGAAGCCAGAGGATTGGGAAACTTTTAAAAGCAACAGAAGATAACTAAAAAGGCAATATGGGGGGAAAAGATGAGGTACGAAGATAAGGTAGCGAAGAATATAAAGGAAGATAGTAAAAGCTTCTTTATGTATGTGAAGAGCAAAAAAATTAGCTAAGACCAAAGTTGGGCCCTTGAAGGCAGAAACGAGTGAATTTATTATGGGGAACAAGGAAGTGGCAGACGAGTTGAACAGGTACTTTGGATCTGTCTTCACTAGGGAGAACACAGAAAATCTCCCAGAGGAAATAGTGGCCAGAGGACCTAGGGTTACAGAGGAACTGAAGGAAATTCACATTAGGCAGAAAATGGTGTTGAGTAGGCTGATGGGACTGAATGCTGATAAATCCCCAGGACCTGATGATCTGCATCCCAGGGTACTTAAGGAGGTGGCTTTAGAAATCGTTCAAGCATTGGTAATCATTTTCCAATGTTCTATAGATTCAGGATCAGTTCCTGAGGATTGGAGGATAGCTAATGTTATCCCACTCTTTAAGAAAGGAGGGAGAGAGAAAACAGGGAATTATAGACCAGGTTGCCTGACATCAGTTGTTGGGAAGATGCTGGAGTCAATTATAAAAGATGAAATAACAGCACATTTGGATAGTAGGAACACAATCGGTCCAAGTCAGCATGGATTTATGAAGGGGAAATTGTGCTTGACTAATCTTCTGGAATTTTTTGAGGATGTAACCATGAAAATGGACAAGGGAGAGCCAGTGGATGTGGTGTACCTGGACTTTCAGAAAGTCTTTGATAAAATCCCATACAGGAGATTAGTGGGCAAAATTAAAGCACATGGTATTGGGGGTAGGGTACTCACATGGATATAAAATTGGTTGGCAGAAAGGAAACAAAGAGTAGGGATTAACGGGTCCCTTTCAGAATGGCAGGCAGTGACTAGTGGGGTACCGCAAGGCTCGGTGCTGGGACCGCAGCTATTTACAATATACGTTAATGATTTAGATGAAGGGATTAAAAGTAACATTAGCAAATTTGCAGATGGCACAAAGCTGGGTAGTAGTGTGAAATATGAGGAGGATCTTAGGAGAATGCAGGGTGACTTGGACAGGTTGGGTGAGTGGGCAGATGCATGGCAGATGCAGTTTAGTGTGGATAAATGTGCACTTATCCACTTTGGTGGCAAGAACAGGAAGGCAGATTACTATCTGAATGGTGTCAAGTTAGGAAAAGGAGAAGTACATTGAGATCTAGGTGTCCTTGTTCATCAGTCAGTGAAAGTAAGCATGAAGGTACAGCAGGCATTTAAGAAAGTTAATGGCATGGTGGCCTTCATAACAAGGGGAGTTGAGTAAAGGAGCAAAGAGGACCTTCTGCAGTTGTACAGGGCCCTGGTGAGACACCACCTGGAGTAATGTCCTTGAGGAAGGACATTCCTGCTATTGAGGGAGTGCAGCGTTGGTTCACGAGGTTAATTCCCGGGATGGCGGGACTGTCATATGTTGAAAGATTGGAGTGACTGGGCTAGTATACACTGGAATTTAGAAGGATGAGAGGGGATTTGATTGAAATATATAAGATTATTAAGGGACACACACAAAATGCTTGTGGAACACAGCAGGCCAGGCAGCATCTATAAAGAGAAGCACTGTCAACATTTCAGGCCGAGACCCTTCATCAGGCAAAGGGACCTGATGGAGGGTCTCGACCTGATGGAGGGTCTCGCCCCGAAACATCGACAGTGCTTCTCCCTATAGATGCTGCCTGGCCTGCTGTGTTCCACCAGCATTTTGTGTGTGTTGTTTGAATTTCCAGCATCTACAGATTTCCTCGTGTTTGGAGCTTATTTACTGATTGGACACATTAGAGGCAGGAAGCAGGTTCCCGAGATTGGGGGAGTCCAGAACCAGAGGCCAAGGTTTAAGAATAAGGGGTAGGCCATTTAGAACAGAGTTGAGGAAAAACTTTTTCACCCAGAGAGTTGTGGAACTATGGAATTCTCTGGATGCTTTCAAGAAAGAGTTAGATAGAGGTCTTAAAGATAGCGGAGTCAAGGGATATGGGAAGAAGGCTGGAACGGGGTACTGATTGTGGATGATCAGCCATGATCACATTGAATGGCAGTGCTGGCTCAAAAGGCAGAATGGCCTACTCCTGCACCTATTGCCTATTGTCTATTGATATTGTCCTGGTCCAGCTTGTCTCTCACTAAGTGAACACTGGGGGGCAGCACTGAGCAAAAGTGGAAGGCAGCGCCGATGGGAGGGGCCTGTCCCCAACCCACGACGGACTCCAGCACGTCCACAGAGGCCTCTGCTCTCTCCCACACCATCTCGGCATCTTCTGCAGTGTTCAGGGATGGGTCAGAACCTCCAGCACCCATTGTATTCTGTGTCCAGACTCCGGGGATGAATGTTATATCGGCCACTCCCAGCCTCAGCTGGTGATGAGTTCCATTTCCCCACCACATCTCCATTTCAGACGGTCCCTCACACAGGGTGGCCCCCAGACCTTCAACGGGCCCCCTGGTGGGGCCTTGCCTGAGCCTGGGAGGAATGAGTGGAGTTCTAACGGAGGATCAGGAAGCTTCCCAGAGAAGACACACACTCAACATTTCAGGAAGAGCTTCTTCCTTTCTGTCGTCGGATTTCTGAATGGACAATCAGAAAAGTGAGGACCAGCTCACTCTTTTCCCTATTTTTCCCTCTTTTGTGCTACTTATTTAACTTAAAATTTATACATGTAGGTATATATTTCTTATTGAAATTTACAGTTTTTAATTAATATGTATTGCAATGTATAACAGGGTGTCAGGGTGAAGATACGTCTTTACCAAAGGAGGTTTAAGACACTCCTTCCCTCCACTAGTCTTCACTTTACCCTTGGGCGAGGTGTAGCCCCTGCTTAGACCCCTGATCAGGTTCATGTGAATCCATGGGATCAGGTGGTGGATGGTGTAACAAGCAGCTGGTGCAGATCACAAATTCTGGTTATGCGACCACTGACACCAGGCAGACAATCTCTGAAGAGTATTGATAATGGCTGTGCTCTGTCCTGTACAGACACTGCTCAGAAGAAGGTGATGGAAACCATCTCTGTAGAAAAATTGCCAAGAACAATCATAGCCATAAACAGGAGAAAATCTGCCATTGCTGGAAATCCAGAGCAACACACACAAAATACTGGAGAAACTCAGCAGGTCAGGCAGCGTCTGTGGGGAAAGGATCAAAGGTTCATTTTATTGTCAAAGTCTACACGTAGAATACAACTCTGATATTCATCTTCTCCAGATAACCATGATATCCAGATAAACCATGGGATTCATTACAAGAAAAGACGTCAATACTCCCACACGAAAAGGAAAAAGAAAAATCTCGCAAACCTCAAACCCCCCCACCTCCCTCCCTCGCACAAAAGCCAACAGATCACCCACATGGAAGACGATCGACAGAAGATCGAAAGCCTCAAGCCCCCAACCCACTCACTCTCAAAAAATACAGTGCTGACAGCACCAAACCCAACACCCTCTCCCCACACAGATCACCCACACAGAACAGTAAACTCAGCTCCATCTACCTGACTTTTCCCCATAACCCTTAATTCCCTTACTATGGAATAACCTATCTAACTGTTTCTTAAGTATATTTAGTGAAGAAGCCTCAACTGCTTCCCTGGGCAGAGAATTCCTCAGGTTCATCACTCTCTGGGAAAAACAGTTTCTCCTCATCCCCATCCTAAATCTTCTTCCCGAATGTTGAGGCAATGCCCCCTAGTTCTAGTCTCACCTACCAATGGAAACAACTTTCCTACTTCTATCTTATCTTTCCCTTTCAAAATTTTGTATGTTTCTATAAGATCCCCCCTTATTCTTCTGAACTCCACAGAGTATAGTCCCAGGCGACTGAATCTCTCCTCACAGGTTAACCCCTTCATCAAGACAGAAGCCAGCCCCCTTCATGGATTCTGTCTGCACTTCTCACCGTCTCTGTGAAACAGAATGCAAAATCAGAGACCCTCCCATTCACCCTGGACATTCTCTCTTCGGCCCTCTCCCACTAGGCAGAAGATACAACAGCCTGGATGCACGGACCACCAGGCTGAAGGACAGCTTTTATCCTACAGTTATAACTACGGAGTTGTCCCCCAGTATGATAGATGGACTCTCCACCTCATTATTTATTTGTTTATTCATTTAGAGATACAGCACGGAACAGGCCTTTCCGACCCAACGAGCCACACCACCCAGAAACCCACCTATTGAACCCACGACGATTTACAATGATCAATTAACCGACGAGCCGGTCCATCCTTAGACTGTGGGAGGAAACCGGAGCACCCGGAGGAAACCCACACAGTCACAGGGAGAACGTACAAAGTCCTTACAGACGGTGCAGGAATTGAACTCTGAACTCCGACACCCTGAGCTGTCATAGTGTCACACTAACGGCTGTGCTACCGTGGCAACCCACTTCATTATGGCCCTGCACCTCACTGCCTGCCCGCACTGAACTTTCTCAGTAACTGTCACACTTTATTCTGCACTCTGCTGTTGTGTCCCCTGTAATGTGTTAGAATGTACTGATTCATGTTGTTACACTGTAGTGATTAGTGTTATTACCTGTACTGATTAGTGTTGTTATTCTGTCGTGATTTGTGTTGTTACCTGTACTGATTAGTGTTGTTATTCTGTCGTGATTTGTGTTGTTACACTGTACTGATTAGTGTTGTTACACTGTAGTTATTAGTGTTGGTGTCAACTGGTTCAAAAACTGAATATCTGAAGGGAATTGGCTGTTCTTGAACGTGGTGATGTGAGATTTAGGCTTCTTTACCTCCTGCCCGATGGGACTGTTTTATGTTCTAAACAGTTTCTCTTGTCTGAATGGTTTGCAATTAGTGAGACATAGATGGGTTGTGTTTTTATTCAGGAGGGTGGTTCCCAGTGTTGTTACACTACTGTGATTTTTGTTGTTAGACTGTACTGATTGGTGTTGTTATACTGTACTGATTGGTGGTGTTATACTGTACTGATTGGTGCTGTCAGACTGTACTGATCAGTGTTCTAATACAGTACTGATTAGTCTTGTTACACTCCACTGATTAGAGTTGGTGTCAGCTAGTTCAACAACTGAATGGTTGAAGGGAATTAACTATTCCTGAACGTGGTGGTGTGAGATTTAGGCTTCTTTACCTCGTGCCCGATGGGACTGTTTTATGCTCTAAAGAGTTTCTCTTGTCTGAATGGTTTACAGTTAGTGAGACACAGATGGGTTGTGTTTTCATTCAGAAGGGTGCTGTGGGGAGTTTTTATTATTTTGCAGGCTGGAAATTTTGTCAGTGTTAAATGTTTTTGCTGAGGGTTAACTGATTTATTCTGGCACCTGTCCTTCCCTCAGCTCCCAATGAGAGTGTCTCTGTGATGACTGGAACCAAGGGAGCTTCGGCCACGTTACCCTGTGTGTTCACACGGCCTCGGCAGAGCCTCACCGCACACACGGTGACGTGGATGAGGAAGGATCCCTACCGACACATCGTCACCTTCAGGCATATTCGAAATGGATCGTGGGCAGCGGAAAACGGAGTGATTCGGTACGAGCTCGTTGGGGACCCAGAGCTGGGAAACGCCTCGATCAGGATAAAGCAGCTGAGAGTGGAGGACAGTCACAGCTACCTGTGTCTGGCTGAGTTCAGGGAAAGGATTCATGATGATTCATCCTACATCAATCCCCCATATATCCATGTGATCCAGAGTGAGATCCAGCTGCAGGTCACCCCAGGTAAGAAACCATTGGCACATTCTGCAGGGAATGGGGAGGGTTTTAGGGGTGGGTGGGGGGTAGCCTGCTACCATTATCCTTTCTCTTATCAACCCCACCCCCGTGTTTATCTGTCTGTCCCCGAGTGAGATCTGACTGTAGATCAGACCCGGAAAAGAACCCGTCACCACATTCAAGTTCAAGTTTAATTGTCAATCAGCCACACGTGCATACAGCAAAACAAAACAGCGTTCCTCCAGGACAAAGTGTAAAGCAGAGTAGCAACAGCACACAGTACACATCGTTACGATCGTAGAAAAGCATACAGTCACAAAAAGACATAATATAGCCCAAGTTCCTGAGTGGTCTGGATTGGAGCTGGATGGCAGATTGGATATTGTCCTGGTCCAGCTTGTCTCTCACTAAGTGAACACTGGGGGGCAGCACTGAGCAAAAGAGGAAGGCAGCACCGATGGGAGGGGCCTGTCCCCAACCCACGATGGACTCCAGCACGTCCACAGGGGACTCTGCTCTCTCCCACACCATCTCGGCATCTTCTGCAGTGTTCAGGGATGGGTCAGAACCTCCAGCACCCATTGTATTCTGTGTCCAGACTCCGGGGATGAATGTTATATCGGCCACTCCCAGCCTCTGCTGGTGATGAGTTCCATTTCCCCACCACATCTCCATCTCAGACGGTCCTTCACACAGGGTGGCCCCCAGACCTTCAACGGGCCCCCTGGTGGGGCCTTGCCTGAGCCTGGGAGGAATGAGTGGAGTTCTAACGGAGGATCAGGAATCTTCCCAGAGAAGACACACACTCAGCATTTCAGGAAGAGCTTCTTCCTTTCTGCTGTCAGATTTCTGAGTGGACAATCAGAAAAGTGAGGACCAGCTCACTTTGTTTCCTTTCTTTCCCTCTTCTTGTGCTACTTACTTAATTTAAAATTCCAGATATAGATATATATTTCTTATTGTAAAGTAAAGAAACAAGAAAAAGAAAAGGGCCCATTCTCCTGAAACAGTCAAATGTGCAAACGTTGGAGCTCATTGGTAAGGTCGATCGTCCACCATCAATCTCCTCCGATCGTCGCTGACCTTCGGACCCTCACTCCAAGTCCATTCCATCCGGCGGTCTACCTTCTCTCTCCATTCGCGTCTTCTCTCCTCATCTCTCCCCAGCAGAAGTCTGTGAATTCCCGGCTCCCAGACACACAAGAAAGAACAACATCCCTCTATTCACGAACATGCCCCGTTATCTTTAGTCATATCCCAAGCATTGCTGCTCCAGAGAAACCATTACCTCAGCAGTGGAACATCACAGTGATGCCATTACATTAGCAGTGAAACCGTACAGCATGTTACAGTAATTTATAGTCTTTTTATTAATATGTATTGCAATGTATTATCGTGTGGCGGGGTGGAGATGTATCTCTACCAAAGGAGGTGTAAGATGCTCCTTCCCTCCGCGAGCCTGCAGGTCACCCTTGCCCACGGTGTAGCACCTGCTTAACCCCCCCACCCCTCCTTCCAGCCCGGAATCAGGGTGATCTGAAGCCATGGGAACAGATGGTGGATGTTCGTATGAGCAACTGGTGCAGATCACAAGCCCTGGTTATACACATGACAAGATAGGCCAAAGCCAGCATGGTTTCCTGAAAGGAAACTCCTGCCTGACAAAACTACTGCAATTCCTTGAGGAAATTACAAGCGGGGTAGACAAAGGAGATGCAGTAGTTGTGGTGTACTTGGATTTCCAGAAGGCCTTTGACAAGGTGTCACACATGAGGCTGCTTAGCAAGATAAGAGCCCATGGAATTACAGGGAAGTTACTAGCATGGGTGGAGCATTGACTGGTCGGCAGAAAACAGAGAGTGGGAATAAAGGGATGCTATTCTGGCTGGCTGCTAGTTACCAGTGGAGTTCCACAGGGGTCGGTGTTAGGACTGCTCTTTTTACGATGTATGTCAATGATTTGGACGATGGGATTAATGGATTTGTGGCTAAATTTGCCAATGATACAAAGATCGGTGGAGAAGTGGGTAGTGTTAAAGATACAGGGGAATGGGCAAAGATATGGAAAATGAAATACAATGTTGGAAAGTGTATTGTCATGCACTTAGGTGGGAGAAATAAACGGGCAGACTATTATTTAGATGGGGAGAGAATTCAAAATGCAGAGATGCAAAGGGACTTGGGATTCCTTATGCAGGATACCCTGAAGGTTAACCTCTAGGCTGAGTCAGTTGTGAAGAAGGTGAATGCAATGTTGCCATTCATTTCTAGAGGTATAGAATATAACAGCTGGGATGTGATGTTGAGGCTCTACAAGGCACTTGTGAGACCACATGGAGTATTGTGTGCAGTTCTGGGCTCCTTATTTTCGAGAGGATATACTGCCATTGGAGAGGGTTCAGAGAAGATTCACGAGAATGATTCCAGGAATGAGAGGGTTACTGTGTGAGGAACGTCTGGCAGCTCTTGGGCTGTATTCCCTGGAGTTCAGGAGAATGAGGGGGAGGGGTCTCATAGAAACATTCTGAATGTTAAAAGGCCTGAACAGATTAGAGATGGGAAAGTTATTTCCCATGTAGGGGATTCTTGTTGCAATGAAATGTGACGAATGAGGCAAACCCAAGAGCAGGACACGGGCATGGAGGTTTAGTTAGGTTGCAGACGTGGACGTGACCGTTGGACAGCAAACAGGAGAAACCTTGACACAGAGCCTTGACACGGAGCCTAAACATGGAGCCTCGACTCAGAGAGATGGAGTCTCACAGCTAAACTTAGAACAAATGGTTCTAAGCGGTCGGGAAACATTAGTTATCACACAGGAAAAAGACCAACGATCTGGCAACTGGGGTTTGTAACACCGGGGTTCTTGTACTGCAGGTCCTGATGGAAACCAGGTGTGCCGTCATCAAAGAAAATTAGAAGCAATTGGGAAATTAACGGTCGCAACCATGGAACAAACAAAGGAAATTAGAGGAAACTAGGGAATAAACGATCAGGCCCATGATAGTACCTCCCCTCCCCATTTCAGCAGTGAACCACCAGGCTTGTCCGGATGGTCCCGATGGAAATCACAGATGAGGGAAGGGTCCAGGATGAAGGAGGGGGAATCCAGGAGTGTTCCCCCGGGCCGTATCCCTCTCAATCATCCAGGTACTGGAGACTCCTGCATCGGAGGCATGCATCCAGTATTCACTGTATGATGTACGCTGGGTGGTCGTCAATGACCCAGGCGGGTGGAGGGGGTTCGGCAGGAGGGCACAAAAGGCTGACAGATCCAGGTTTCAATTGGGAGACGTGGAATGTAGGATGGACGTGCATGGATCCGGGCAGTTTGAGTCGGACCACCGAGAGGCTGATGACACTCAATCTCGAATGGTCCCAGGTAGAGAGGGGCGAGTTTCCTGGGTTCATTCTTGAGGGGGATGTCTTTAGAAGTGAGCCAAACCTTCTGCCCAGGCCGCTAGTTTGGTGCAGGAATCTGATGGCGATCGGCATTTGCGGTTGGCTGAGCGGAGCAGGGCCATATGTCCATCTTTCCAGATCTTGCGGCACCGGCGGAGATGGGCCTGAACTGAAGGCACAGCAATATCATCTTCATGCGTGGAGAACAGAGGGGGTTGGTAACCGAGTGAGCATTCAAAGAGAGACGTTCCAGTGGCGGTGCTGACCCGGGAGTTGTGGGAGTACTCTACCCAAGCGAGATGGGTGCTCCAGGAAGACGGGTTGTTGGCAGTTATGCAGCGCAATGCTGCTTCCGAATCGTGGTTTGCTCGTTCTGTTTGACCGTTCATCTGTGGATGAAAGCCAGACAGCAGATTAACTGAGGCTCCAAGGGCTTGACAAAATATCTCCAGACTTGAGAGACGAATTGGGGACCCCGGTCAGAAATAATGTCAGAGGGAATCCCATGAAGACGGAAGACATGATGGACGAGAAGGTCGGCTGCTTCACGGGCTGTAGGGAGTTTGGGAAGGGCTATGAAGTGGACAGCTTGGGAGAAGCTGTCCACCACAGTGAGTACAGCAGTGTTCCCATGTGAAGGGGGTAGTCCCGTAATGAAATCCAGCGCAATGTGACCAAGTGTGGCTAGGGACAGGTAGGGAACGAAACAACCCAGCAGGTGGTCGGTGGGAGGCTTTTCCACGGGCACAAACAGAACAGGCAGAGACGAAGGAACGGGTGTCAGCATCCATGGAGTGCCACCAGACATGTCCATTCAGAGGGGACAGAGTCCGATCGATTCCGGGACGGCAGGCGAAACGAGTAGTGTGCCCCCACTGGAGAACCTGTGACCGAACAGAATCGGGCACCAAGAGGCGATTGGAGGGTCCATTGCTTGGGTCAGGTTGAGTCCGTTTGGCCCCTTTGACTATGGACTCGATCTCCCAGGTGAGGGCAGCCACTACACAGGATGGTGGAAGGATGGTCTCGGGGTTGAGAAGGGCCTCCTTGGAAACATATTGATGGGAGATGGCATCGGACATCGAGCATCCATGTGAATCTGAACCGGCCAAAAAATAATGCCCAATGGGCTTGTTGGTAATTCAGGCGTTTGGCAGTTTGGATGTACGCGAGGTTCTTGTGATCAGTCCAGATGATAAACAGATATTCTGCGCCCTCCAGCCGGTGCCTCCACTCCTCCAAAGCGAGTTTGACAGCCAGTAACTCCCGGATCACTACGTTGTAATTTCATTCGGCGGCGAGAAAAGAAGGCCCAGGGATGAAGTTCTGGTCTGGGCCGAAACGTTGGGAGAGGACCGCTCCCACCCCAGAATCAGAGGCGTCGACCTCCACAGTGAATTGGCGAGAGGGGTCAGGTTGGACCAGGATGGGAGTGGAGGTGAAACATCTCTTCAGCTCCGAGATGGCAGAGTCCGCTTCGGGGTCTCAGTGAAAAGGGGTCATAGGTGATGAGAGTCGAGTAAGGGGCGCTGCCGCCCGGCTGTAACCCCTGATGAAACGACGATAGAAGCTTGCAAACCCAAGTTTGCTTGAGCGTCGTGGGTCTTGGCCACTCCACCATCGCCCGGATCTTTTCGGGATCCACTCTCACTCGTCCGGTCTCGATGATGTACCCTAAGAAGCTGACTGAGGGGACATGAAACTCTCACTTCTCAGCTTTAACGATACTTTGTTCTCCCAAAGCCTCTGCAGAACCTGACGGACATGGCGGGTGTGTTTCTGAAGACTGTGGGAGAAGATTAAGATGTCATTGAAATAAACAAACACAAAGCGGTTAATAAGGTCTCTAAAAGGACATCGTTTATCAGGGGTTGGAAAACAGCGGGGACATTGTTGAGGCCGAATGGCATGACCAGGTATTCGTAGTGACCAAGAGGGGTGTTAAATGCTGTTTTCCACTCATCTCCCTCCCTTATCCTGAGCAGATGGTAGGCACTTCGTAGGTCCAACTTGGAGAAGATGGTGGCTCCGTGAAGTGGTTGGAAAGCAGAGTTGATAAGGGGCAGTGGATATTTGTTCTTTATGGTTATACTATTTAGGCCTTGGGAGTCAATGCAGGGGCACAGTGAACTGCCTTTCTTCCCTAAAAAGAAACCTGCACCAACAGGGGTGGATGAGGGTCGGGTTATGCCCGCCGCGGGTGATTCATTTAGGTAAGCCTCCATTGATTCCCTTTCTGGCCGGGACAGGTTACACAGCCGACTGGTGGGTAGGGGGGCCCCGGGGAGAAGGTCAATAGCACAATGGTCAGGTCAGTGTGGAGGCAGGGAAAGGGCCCGTTGTTTACTAAACACTTGTCCCAGGTCGTGATACTCTGCTGGAACCTTGGATAAGTCAGGAGTTTCAGAGGCAGACGAGGTCACAGTGACTTTCACAGGGGATAGGGCCGATTGTAGACAAGTGGAGTGATAGAACAGACTCCAGCTGGCTACCTTCCAGGTGGACCAGTCAATGTGGGGGTTATGGCAGCTTAACTGGGGTACCCAAGAACAATAGGAGCATGAGGAGAGGAAATTAGGTTAAATTGTACCTTTTCCTGATAGTTCCCAGAGAGAGTAAGAGACAGGGGATGGTGTGCAGTGTGTGACTCGGGCCAGTAGTCTACCATCCAGTGCCTGGGCTTCCAAAGGGGTACTCAATGGCTCCCGAGGAATTCTGGCCCGGGAAGATATGTTTTCATCCAAAAGGTTTCCCTCAGTGCCAGAGTCCACTAGAGCGGACAGAGGCAGGGGCTGATGGTTTTAACGCAAAGTAGCTTGGATCTGCATCTGGGTTTGGGGGACAGAAGGGAATGTTGTCTGGCTCACCAAGATCCCCCTTTCTACTGGTGAGCCAACCCTTTTGGCCAAAGGGAACAGGTAGCACAGAAGTGGCCAGACTGGCTGCAATAGAGATAATCCCCTGCTCTTACTCTCTGGAGTTGTTCTGTGGGGGAAAGGCGGTTCAGTCCCAGCTGTTTGGTTCCTCTCACGGCATGGTGGAAACGGCCGGACTGGGAGCTATTCTAGGAGTGGGAGGAGAAGAGAGGCCTGTGCTGGTGGGAGATGGTACAGGGTGCCGTGGAGTAGCCAAAGGTGGTGGACGACCAGTTCTCTCCCTATGGCGTTCTCGAAGACGATTGTCCAACCTGGTTGCTAGGGAGATCAAGGAGTCCAGGCTGTCGGTGTCGTCTCTTGCCACCAATTCATCTTCCACCATTTCGCTGAGACCATTGGAGTGCCTCATCGTTCCACCCTGAGTTCCACCCGCTAATGTCCGGAGTTTCAGAGAATACTCGGCAACACTGCGTGAGCCCTGACAGGAGTGAGGGGACATTTAGTGGCATCTTTACCACGGACGGGGTGGTCAAAGATCTTTCTCGTCTCTGTGATAAAGGTGGGGAATGAAGAGCAGATATCTGGCTGATTGTCCCAAACAGCTGTAGCCCCCGCTAAGGCACTTCCCCTCAACAACCCCATGATATAAGCTATCTTTGACTTGTCCGTGGAAGACATCAATGACTGCTGATCGAACAGCAAGGAGCTTTGCAGAAGGAAGGCCCGGCACTTCCCCAAATCCCCAGCGGAGTGTTCTGGTTCAGGTCCGTGAGGCTCTCTTGGTGGGGGTGTTGCTGACATGTAGGGGGTTGCCACTACAGACTGTCTGGGTTGGTTAGACAGAGTTCCAGGAGTGGATGGGGTAAGATGAGTGGATACTCGGTCCACCTGGTCACCAATCTTCTTTACGTTCACAGACAGGGAATGGAGGTCCTCCATGACCTCCTGGAGAAGTTGATCGCAGACCCCGCAGGGATCCCTGGCTAGCGAGGGTTTGTTACAGGGTATTCATATCCACTGGGTCCATTGTGGCCAGATCGTTCTGTTGCAATGGAACGTGGCAAATGAGGAGAACCCAAGTGCAGGACACAGGCATGGGCGATGATCTTTGCATCATCAGTGGGGATGGAAGAGGTTCCGGAGTATTGGAGGGTTGCGGATGTTGTTCCTTTATTCAAGAAAGGGAGTAGAGATAGCCCGGGAAGTTATAGACCAGTGAGTCTTACCTCAGTTGTTGGAAAGCTGATGGAGAAGATCCTGAGAGGCAGGATTTATGTACATTTGGAGAGATATAATATGATTAGGAGTAGTCAGCATGGCTTTGTCAAGGACAGGTCTTGCTTTACGAGCCTGATTAGAATTTTTTGAGGATGTGACTAAACACATTTTTGCAGGAAGAGCAGTAGATGTAGTGTATATGGATTTCAGCAAGGCATTTGATAAGGTACCCATTGCAAGGCTTATTGAGAAAGTAAGGAGGCATGGGATCCAAGGGAACATTGCTTTGTGAATGGAGAATTGGCTTGCCCACAGAAAGCAAAGAGTGGTTCTAGACGGGTCATAATCTGCATGGAGGTCGATGACAAGTGGTGTGCCTCGGGGATCTGCTCTGCGACCCCTACTCTTTGTGATTTTTATAAATGACCTGGATGAAGAATTGTAGGAATGGGTTAGTAAGTTTGCTGATGACACAAGGTTGGGTGTATTATGGATAGTGTGGAGGGCTGTTAGAGGCTACAGCAGGACATCAATAAAATGCAAAACTGGGCTGAGAAGTGGCAGATGTAGTTCAACCCAGATAAGTGTGAGGTGGTTCATTTTGGTAGGTCAAATATGATGGCGGAATATAGTATTAATGCTAAGACTCTTGGCAGTGTGGAGGATCAGAGGGATCTTGGGGTCTGAGTCCATAGGAAGCTCAAATCAGCTGCGCAGGTTGACTCTGTGGTTAAGAAGGCGTACGGTGTATTGGCCTTCATCAATCATGGAATTGAATTGGAATTGAATTTTAATCATGGAATTGGATTAAAAGTAACATTAGCAAATTTGCTGATGACAGAAAGTTGGGTGGCAGTGTGAAATGTCAGGAAGATGTTATGAGAATGCAGGGTGACTTGGACAGGTTGGGTGAGTGGGCAAATGAATGGCAGATGCAGTTTAATGTGGATAAGTGTGAGGTTATCCACTTTGGTGGCAAGAACAGGAAGGCAGATTACTATCTAAATGGGGTCAAGTTAGGAAAAGGGGAAGCACAACGAGATCTAGGTGTTCTTGTACATGAGTCAATGAAAGCAAGCATGCAGGTACAGCAGTCAGTGAAGAAAGCTAATGGCATACTGGCCTTTGTAACAAGAGGAATTGAGTATAGGAGTAAAGAGGTCCTTCTGCAGCTGTACAGGGCCCTGGTGAGACCCCACCTGGAGTGTTGTGTGCAGTTTTGGTCTCCAAATTTGAGGAAGGACATTCTTGCTATTGAGGGAGTGCAGCGTAGGTTCACAAGGTTAATTCCCGGAATGGCAGGACTGTGATATGTTGAATGATTGGAGCGACTGGGCTTGTATACACTGGAATTTAGAAGGATGAGAGGGGATCTGATTGAAACATATAAGATTATTAAGGGATTGGACACACTGGAGGCAGGAAGTATGTTCCCACTGATGGGTGAGTCCAGAACTAGAGGCCACAGTTAAAGAATAAGGGGTAGACCTTTTAGAACTGAGATGTGGAAAAACTTTTTCACCCAGAAAGTGGTGGATATGTGGAATGCTCTGCCCCAGAAGGCAGTGGAGGCCAAGTCTCTGGATGCATTCAAGAGAGAGTTAAATAGAGCCTTTATAGATCTTATAGATAGGCAGGAATGGGGTACTGATTGTGTACGATCAGCTATGATCACAGTGAATGGCGGAGCTGGCTATAAGTGCCGAATGGCCTACTCCTGCACCTATTGCCTATTTTCTAATGAATTTCGGAGCCGAGAGGTAATGTTGCAGCTATATAGGACCCTGGGGTCAGACCTCACTTGGAGTACTGTGCACAGTTCTGATCACCTCACTACAGGACGGATGTGGAAGCCATAGAAATGCTGCAGCGGAGATTTATAAGATTCTTACCTGGATTGGGGAGCATGCCTTATGAGAATAGGTTGAGTGAACTCGGCCTTTTCTCCTTGGAGCGACGGAGGATGAGAGGTGACCTGATAGAGGTGTTTAAGATGATGAGAGGCATTGATCATGTGGATAGTCAGAGGCTTTTTCCCAGGGCTGAAATGGTTGTGACAAGAGGACACAGGTTTAAAGTGCTGGGGAGTAGGTACAGAGGAGATGTCAGGGGTAAGTTTTTTATTCAGAGAGTGGTGAGTGTGTGGAATGGGCTTCCGGCAACGGTGGTGGAGGCAGATACAATAGGGTCTTTTAGGAGACTTTTAGATAGGTACACGGAGCTTAGTTGAATAGAGGGCTGCAGGCAAGTCGAGTAATTTCTGAGGTAGTGACATGTTCAGCACAACTTTGTGGGCTGAAGGGTCTGTATTGTGCTGTAGGACTTCTATTGAGTTAGGATGCAGACGTGGATGTGAACGCTGGACAGCAAACAGGAAGAACATTGATACGGAGCCTGGACACTGAGACTTGACACAGAGACTTGACTTGGAGATTTGACACAGAGACTTGACTCAGAGAGACGGAGTCTCACAGGTAAACCTTGAAACTGGAGCTGAACTTAGAACAAATGGTTCTAAGCGGTTGGAAAACGTTCGTTATCACACAGGAAAAAGACCAACGATCTGGCAACTGGGGTTTGTAACACTGGGGTTCTTATACTGCAGGTCCTGATGGAAACCAGGTGTGCCGTCATCAAAGAAAATTAGAAGCAATTGAGCAATTAACGGTCAGAACCATGGAACAATCAAAGAAAATTAGAGGAAACTAGGGAATAAACGATCAGGACAGTGACAATTCTTGGACAACTACCACGACTTCAGGATTGAAGGACGCCCATTTAGAACAGAGATGTGGAGAAATTATTTTAGTCAGAGGGTGATAAACCTGTGGAATTTGTTGCCACAGGTGGCTGTGGAAGCCAAGTCATGGGGTGCATTTAAAGGCAGAGATAGATAGGTTGTTGATTAGCCAGGGCATCAAAGGGTATGGGGAGAAGGCAGGGGAGTGGGGATGACTGGAAGAATTGGATCTGCCCATGATTGAATGGCAGAATGGACTCAATGGGCAAAATGGCCTACTTTTGCTCCAATATTCTGTGGTCTTATGGACCACTGACAATAGGCAGGCAATCTCTGAAATGCATTGGTAATGGCTGCCATCACCCATCTTGCTGCCTGGCCTGCTGAGTTCCTCCAGCATTTTGTGTGTGTTCATCATGGTTACGAGACTGTGATTGCCCACATCACACAACACAGCACATACCGATGATGATGATTGCAATGTACTGCTGCACAAAACACAAGCCGGTGAAATTATCCTAATCCCGATTGTGATTCTGCAGAATGTCAGGGGGAGGAGGCAGACAGGACACGATTACAGGGCTCAACCTGTCACATGGATCAAGACAGAAGCCAACCCCCCACCATGGATTCTGTCTACACTTCTCACCGTCTCTGTGAAACAGAATGCAAAATCAGAGACCCTCCCATCCACCCTGGACATTCTCTCTTCGGCCCTCTCCCACTGGGCAGAAGGTACAACAGCCTGGATGCACGGACCACCAGGCTGAAGGACAGCTTTTATCCTACAGTTATAACTACGGAGTTGTCCCCCAGTACGATAAGATGGACTCTCCACCTCATTATTTATTTGTTTATTCATTTAGAGATACAGCACGGAACAGGCCCTTCCGACCCAACGAGCCACACCACCCAGAAACCCACCTATTGAACCCACGATGATTTACAATGACCAATTAACCGACGAGCCGGTCCATCCTTAGACTGTGGGAGGAAACCGGAGCACCCGGAGGAAACCCACACGGTCACAGGGAGAACGTACAAACTCCTTACAGACGGTGCAGGAATTGAACTCCAAACTCCAACACCCATCTTGTCTTTATATCTGGTGAACTGAGACAATGGAGATGCCTGGCAGGATAGTGGAATTCTCCTCTTGTGGGATGTGGGAAGGCAGGGAGACCTCCAGTGTCCCCGACGACTACAACTGTGAGAAGTGGATCCAGCTGCAGCTTCTAACCATCCGCGTGAAGGAGTCGGAGCTGGAACTGGATGAACTCCAGATCATCCGGGCAGATGAGAGGGTGATGGATAGGTCACACAGAGAGGCAGTTACACCCAAGGTGCAGGAGAGTACCCCTGTGGCCATCCCCTTCAAAGTGGTATACTGTCAGGGGGAGAGGAGTGGGTGGAGAGGAATGACCTAACAGAGGAAAGTCACAGTGGTTGGGTCTCTGGCACTGAGTCAGCCTCTGTGACTCAGAAGGGAAGGGGGGGGGGAGAAGAGGCACACTGTGGTAATGGGGGATTCATTAGGGGAACGGACAGGATGTTCTGTGGTGAGAACAAGATTCCTGGATGGTACTTTACCTCCTGGGAGCCAGGGTCCGGGATATCTCAGATCGGGTCCTCAGCATTCTGGAGTGGGAGGATGAGTTGCCAGAGGTCGTGAAGCATGTAGGTGCCAATGACATGGGTAGGATGAGTGACGAGGTTCTGCATGGGGAGTCAGGTTTTAAGTTGAAGGGCAGGAACTCCAGGGTTGTGATCTCAAGATTGCTACCTGTGCCACATGCTACTGAGGCTAGAGCTAGGAAGATTATACAGTTCAATACGTGGCTAAGGATTTGGTGCAGGAGGAAGGGCATAAGATGTTTGGATCATTGGGCTCTCTTCCATGAAAGTGGACCTGTACAGAAGGGACCGTTTGCACCTGAACTGGAGGGGGATTAATATCCCTGTGGGAAGGTTTGTTAACACTGTATGGTGGGTTTAAACTGGAGTTGCAGGGGATGGGAACCAGAGTGCCAGAACAGTTAGTGGAGAGGTTGTGGAGGCAGATGTTGATAAAACCTCAGACAAAGATAGATTGAGCAGGGTGTGACTTGTGTCCTGAGCTGAGTATATGTTGCATCATTGTGGAAAGAGCTAAGGAACTGCAAATGTCATAAGACCCTGATGGAAATTGTATACAGACCCCCTGAACAGTAGTAAGGATGTGGTCTTCAAATTACAACGGGAGAAAGAAAATGCATGTTACAATAATCACGGGAAATTTCAATGTGCTGGGAGATTGGGAAAATCAGCTTGGTGCTGGATTACAGGAGGAAAGTCTAGAGACTTAGGGGAAAGTGAAAGCTTTTAAAAATCAACAGAAGGCAACTAAAATGACATTATGAAGGTAAAGATGAAATATGAAAGTAAGCTAGCCAATAATATTAAAGAATATACCAAAAGTTTCTTCAGATATTTGAAGTGTAAAGGAGAGGCGAGAGTGGATATTGGACCACTGCAAAATGATGCAGAGGAGGTGGTAATGAGGGACAATGAAATGGCGGATGAACTGAATTAGTATTTTGCGTCAGTCTTCACTCAGAAGATGGTATCAGTATGGTGGAAGTTCCAGGAGCCAGGGGTCATGAAGTGTGTGAAGTTACCATTACTAGAGAGAAGGTTCTTGCGAAACTGAAAAATCTGAAGGTAGATAAATCACCTGGACCCGATGCTGTACCTCCCAGGGTACTGAAAGGGGTGGCTGAAGGGATTGGGGAGGCGTTACTAATGATCTTTCAAGATTCACTAGATTCTGGAATGGTTCTGGAAGACGGGAAAATTGCAAATGTCTCTCCAATATTCAAGAAGGGAGAGAGACAGAAGAAAGGAAACTATAGGCGAGTTAGTCTGATCTCAGTGGTTGGGAAGATGTTGGAGCTGATTATTAAGGATGTGGTCTCACATCCTTAATACTTGGAGGCACAAGATAAAATGGGCTGTAGTCAGCATGGTTTCCTTAAGGGAAAATCTTGCCTGACAAATCTGTTGGAATTCTTTGAAGAACTCACAAGCAGGATAGACAAAGGAGAATTAGTGAATGTTGTGAATTGGATTTCCAGAAGCTCTTTGACAAGGTGCCACACGTGAGGCTGCTTTACAGGTGATGAGCCCATGGTATTCCAGGAAAGATACTCACTTGGATAAAGCAGGGGCTGACTGGCAGGAGACAAAGAGTGGGAATAAAGGGAGCCCTTTCTGGCTGGCAGCCGGTGACTAGTGGTTTTCGACAGGGGTCTGTGTAGGGACCGATTCTTTTTACGTGATGTGTCAATGACTTGGATAATGAAATTGATGGCTTTGTTGCAAAGTTTGCAGACAATATGAAGATATGAGGGGCAGGTAGTTTTGAGGAGGTAGAGAGGCTGCAGAAGGACTGAGACAGATGAGGAGAATGGGCAAAGAAATAGCAGATGGAATAGTGTTGGGAAGTGTATGGTCATGCACTTTGGTAAAAGAAATGAAAGGATTGACTATTTTTTAAATGGAGAGAAGATACAAAAAAACTGAGGCAGAAAGTGATTTGGAAATGCTTGTGCAGGGTTCCCTAAAGGCTAACTTTCAGGTTGAGTCTGCGGTGAGCAAGGCAAATGCAATGTTCGCATTCATTTCAAGAGGAGAATATAAAAGCAAGGATGTTTTCACTAGAATTCAAAAGAATGAGGTGATTCCTTATTGAAACCTTTTGAATGGTGAAAGGCCTTGATGGAGTGGATGTGGAGAGGATGTTTCCTATGGTGGGAGAGTCTAAGACCAGAGGACACAAGCTCAGAATCAAGATGCATACTTTTAGAACAGAGATGAGGAGCAATTTCTTTAGCCAGAGAATGGTGAATCAGTGGAATTCTTTGCCATAGACAGCTGTGAAGTCACAGTAAGTTAGTTACAATAAGAAATATCTAAAAATGAAAAAGGAGTGTAAAAGGAGAGCAAAATGGATGTAGTGTTCACAGACAGTTCATAAATCTGATGGTGGAGGGAAGAAGCTGTTCCTGAAACATTGAATGTGAGTCTTCAGGCTCCTGTACCTCCTCCCTGATATTAGCAATGAGAAGAGGACGTGTCCTGGGTGGAGGGGGTCTGTGATGATGAATGACGCCCATTTTAAAAGACAGTGGGACAGGTACTGTTCATGGATAGAATCACAAGCAAGAGAATTATCACAGAACTATTTTGTGAAATTTGTCGTTTTGTGGCAGCAGTGAAGTGTAGGAAATAAAAATTACCACAAGATACAAAATTAAATGAATAAATAGTATGAAATAGGAATGAGTTGGAAGGTTATGGGCCAAACGCTTGCAAATAGGACCTTGGATGATGACCTTGGTCAGTATGGACCATCGGGCCGAAGGGTCTGTTGGGCTGTACAGTGTGTCTCCACAACTCAGGTATCGAGCGGGAGAAAACCCCTAGGGCACAGTGAAAATGGAAGCACTGTACTGAGGTCTGGTGTTAAAGCTGCTCTCTGTCTCACAGCCAACTCAAACCCTCTCATTTACGTGCTGGTCGTTCTGGTTCTCCTGCTCCTAGTCTGTGTCCTCCTGGCAGTCTCCTGGAAGAAGAAAGGTGAGCGGAGAACTGGCTGGCAAGTGAAGATGACTGTTCCTCTCCATGAAGGAGAGTGGCTGATGGGGGGAGAGTCGGTGGACTGTGGGAGGGGATTCAGTGGGTGATGGGGGAGAGTTGGTGGACTGTGGGAGGGGATTCAGTGGGTGATGGGGAGAGTTGGTGGACTGTGGGAGGGGATTCAGTGGGTGATGGGGAGAGTTGGTGGACTGTGGGAGGGGATTCAGTGGCTGATGGGGAGAGTTGGTGGACTGTGGGAGGGGATTCAGTGGCTGATGGGGAGAGTCGGTGGGTTGTGGGAGGGGATTCAGTGGGTGATGGGAGAGAGTCATTGGGCTGTGGGAGGGGATTCAGTGGGTGATGGGGGAGAGTCAGTGAGCTGTGGGAGGGGATTCAGTGGGTGATGGGGGGAGAGTCATTGGGCTGTGGGAGGGGATTCAGTGGGTGTGGGGAGAGTGTCTGTGGGATGTGAGAGGGGATTCAGTGGTGGGAGTGGGAAGAGTTCCTTTTGTCTACGAACCTTTCGTACTCTGCTCTTTTTGGTGCACAACACGGATTTCAGTTTTTAAGTACAATAATGATCGTCTTTTTATTTCTTCAGTTCACGTCTGGCTGATGTGTTTTATCAGAGGTACGAAAAGGTAAGGTGAATCGATACAGAGACCAGGCTGGGGTTGAATGGGAGGTCTGTCACCCACAGGTCGAGCACAGCGTTGTTCAGAGATCTGATTAGTCACTGGAGGCCTGTGACTAGTGGAGTCCGACAGGGATCGGTGCTGGGTCCACTGTTTGTCATCTCTATCAATCATCTGGATGATAATGCGATTAACTGGATCAGCAAATTTGCAGATCATGGGTTAAGGGTAAAAGGTGAGAAGTTTAAGGGGAACATAAGGGAAACGTCTTCACTCAGAGGGTGGTGAGAGTGTGGAACGAGCTGCCAGCACAAGTGGTGCATGTGGGTTCAATTTCAATTGAAGGGCTTTGGTTCAGATGCAGTTCGATGGGACGAGGCAGATTACTGGTTCAGCATGGGCTCGAAGGGCCAAAGGGTCTGTTTCTGTGGTGTACTGTTCCTTGACTCCATGACTATCAGCTTTATTTGTCACAGGCATGTCGAAACATACAGTGAATGTGTCATTTGTGTCAATAACCAACACAGTCTGAGATTGCGCTGGGGGCAGTCGGCAAGTGTTGTCATGCTTCCAACGCCAACATAACATGCCCACAACTTACTGACCCTAACCTGTATGATTTTGGACTGTGGGAGGAAACCGGAGCACCCGGAGGAAACCCACAGGACAGGCACTCAGGATGGAACATAAAACTTGCTTACAGGATGCCAGAATTGAACTCTGAACTCTGACACCCCGAGCTGTAACAGCGTATCTTCACAACCCTGTCTAGCTGTGACACCACTTTCAGGGAATTAAAGGTCTGTGTTCCCTCATTGCTCTGTCCTGCCACACTCCTCAGAACCTGAGGTCTTGCATTTTGTCATATTAAATTAAACCTGATCTGCTGTTCCTTGGCCCACTGGGTCCGTTGTAATCTTGGATAACCACAACTGGGAACATGCTGTGATTTCATGATATCGGTTCTTTTCTCAACAGGAATGCTCCACGTTTGACCCGATCGGAGCAGGAACAGAAGCCGCCTCAGTCAGGTACTGAGCTGACAGCGCAAGGGGGTGAACCAGTCACGGCTCCCAGGGGAATGATCAATAACAAATCTAGAACAGGCAGGGAGCTCCACCAGCCGAGGAAAGAGCAGAGCAGCTTCGGATTCACTGGAACGTAGTGCAGTGCAGCACAGAACAGGCCCTTCAGCCCACCATGTTGTGCTGACCCTTAAACCCTGCCTCCCACATATCCTGCTATCTTAAATTCCTCCATATACCTGTCTAGTAAACTTCACTAATGTATCTGCCTCCACCACTGACTCAGGCAGTGCATTCCACGCACCAACCACTCTCTGAGTAAAAAACCTCCCTCTAATATCCCCCTTGAACTTTCCTCTCCTTACCTTAAAGCCATGTCCTCTTGTACTGAGCAGTGGTGCCCTGGGGAAGAGGTTATAGAAATTATAGACCAGTGAGTCTTACCTCAGTGGTAGGTAAGTTGATGGAAAAGATCTTGAGAAGCAGGATTTATGAATTTTCGGAAAGGTATAATATGATTAGGAGTAGTCAGCATGGCTTTGTCAAAGGCAGGTTGTGCCTTACAAGCCTGATTGAATTTTTTGAGGATGTGACTGAACACATTGATGAAGGAAGAGTAGTGGAGGTAGTGTATATGGATTTCAGCAAGGCATTTGATAAGGTACCCCATGCAAGGTTTATTGAGAAAGTAAGGAGGCATGGGATCCAAGGGGACATTGCTTTGTGAATGGAGAATTGGCTTGCCCACAGAAGGCAACAAGTGGTTTTAGATGGGTCATAATCTGCATGGAGGTCGGTGACGAGTGGTGTGCCTCAGAGATCTGTTCTGCGACCCCTACTCTTTGTGGTTTTTATAAATTACCTGGATGAGGAATTGTAGGGATGGGTTAGTAAATCTGCTGTTGACAAAAAGGTTGGGGGTGTTGTGAATAGTGTGGAGGGCTGTCAGAGGTTACTGTGGGACATTGATAGGATGCAAAAATGGGCTAAGAAGTGGCAGATGGAGTTCAACCCAGTTAAGTGTGAGGTTGTTCATTTTGGTAGGTCAAATATGATGGCAGAATTTAGTATTAATTGTAAGACACTTGGCAGTGTGGAGGATCAGAAGGATCTTGATTCCATAGGACACACAAAGTTGCCACACAGGTTAAGAAGACATACAGTGCATTGGCCTTCATCAATCATGGGATTGAGTTTAGGAGCCGAGAGGTAATGTTGCAGCTATATAGGATCTTATCAGTCTCCACTTGGAGTACTATACTCAGTTCTGGTCACCTCACTACAGGAAGGACGTGGAAACCATAGAAAGGGTGCAGATGAGATTTACAAGGATGCTGCCTGGATTGGGGAGCGAGCCTTATGGGAATAGGTTGAGTGAACTCGGCCTTTTCTCTTTGGAGCGACGGAGGATGTGAGGTGACCTGATAGAGGTGTACAAGATGATGAGAGACATTGATCGTGTGGATAGTCAGAGGCTTTTCCCCAGGGCTGAAATGGTTGCCACAAGTGGACACAGGTTTAAGGTGCTTGGAAGTAGGTACAGAGGAGATGACAGGGGTAAGTTTTTTACACAGAGAGTAGTGAGTGCATGGAATGGGCTGCTGGCGATGGTCACAGAGGCTGATACGATGGGGTCTTTTAGAGACTCCTGGATAGGCACATGGAGCTTAGAAAAATAGAGGGCCATGGGTAGCCCGAGGTAAATTCTAAAGTAAGGGCGTGTTTGGCACAGCTTTGTGGGCCGAAGGGCCTGCACCCTGCTGTAGGCTTTCTATGTTTCTGACATAACCACTTAACATCATCAGACCCAGGAGCACAACCAGGCCATTCGGCCCATCAAGTCTGCTCTGCTATTCAATCACGGGCTGATTCAATTTTTCTGGTCATCCCCACTCCCCTGCTTTCTCCCCGTACCCTGGCTAATAAGAACCTATCTATCTCTGTCTTAATGATTCCCAATAACTTGGCTTCCACAGCTGCTCATGGCAACAAATTCCACAGATTTACCACCCTCTGACTAAAGTAATTTCTCCTCATCTCTGCTCTAAATGGATGTCCTTCATTCCTGAAGTTGTGCCCTCTTGTCCTGGACTCCCCTACCATGGGAAATAACTTTGCCATCTCTAATCTGTTCAGGCCTTTTGACATTTGGATTGTTTCTATGAGATCCCCCTCATTCTCCTGAACTCGAGGGAATACAGCCCAAGAGATGTCGGACGTTCCTCATCATTCCCTTGCATTCCCATTCTGATGCTCTCAGGAGAGTGAGAGTAATGGATATAAGAATGTCTCTCTCTCTGAAGGGTGACTGCGATCTGCTGTCCCTTCTGATCAGAATGAACACTAGACTCAGCAGACGATTGACAGTTGAGCGTCAATAACTTTTCGAGGCTGCCTGTCAGTGGGAAGGAACCATCATTTGAAAGCCATGCCAGACCGTGACCATTGCCACCAGGAGTCTGACCGTCTGCCTTGTTGTCACGGTGAGCACCAGCACAACTCAACCCAGGAGTGAGCGAATGGCAGATTCTGTCACAGTGAGTGTTGGCGATGACTCAACCCAGGGGCAAAGGACCGGCAGACTCCGTCATTGTGAGTGATGACGACAACTGAACACAGGAGCAGAGGAACTTTGGACTCCGTCACGGTGAGCACTGACGACAACTGAACCCAGGAGTGAGCGAATGGCAGACTCTGTCACAGTGAGTGCTGACAATGACTCAACCCAGGAGCGGAGGAACAGCAGACTCTGTCATGGTGAACGCCGGCGTGACTGAACCCAGGTGCTCCCATGAAGAGACGGAAACAAGGGATTAGACATAGGAATACCAACAGAGTATCAGAGAGACGATCGAGTGACACTGTGAGACTAATCATTCTCCACAAACACAAGCACTCCACTCAGCACTAAATGAGAGTCCCCTTTCAGTAATCATGGAAAGCAGAAAGCCCGTGCCAGTCACAATTAATTTGACCAGATTAAACAGAAAACACAAGGCCAAGGTAACGTGCCTGAATGACTGGCATCCTGTTGCACTCACCTCAGTAATAAGCAAATGCTTTGAGAGGCTGGTCAAGGACAACATCTGCAGCTTGCTACCACCCACACTAAACCCCATACGATTTGCCCACCGACACAACCAATCAACTGATGATTCAACAGCCACAGCTCTACACACTGTCCTTACACATCTGGAGAAGAAGGATGCTTATGTGAGAATGCTGTTCTTTGATTACAGTTCAGCATTCAACACAGTAATCCCGCCCATCCCTCCACCAGGCTCGACAAGAAGCCTAGAGACCTCGGCCTTCACCCTGCCTTGTGCAGCTGGATCCTGGACTTCCTGTCAGATTGCCAGCAGGTGATAAGAGTGGGCTCCCTCAACTCTGTCCCTCTGACCCTCAACACAGGTGCCCCTCAGAGCTGTGTACTAAGTCCCCTCCTTTATTCTGTGTACCCATGACTGTGTCACTACCCACAGCTCCAATCTGCTAATTAGATTCACTGAGACACGACATTGATGGCCTCATCTCAAGCAGCTTTAAGTTCCTCAGCATAAACATCACCAAGCATTTCACGTGGTCTGTACATACTGGCTGTGTGGTGGAAAAGGCACAACAGTACCTCTTTCACCTGAGACAGTTGATGAAGTTTGGTATGGGCCCCCAAATCCTAAGAACTTTCCACAGGGGCACAATTGAGAGCATCCTGACTGGCCGCATCACTGCCTGGTATGGGAACTGTACCTCCTTTAATTGCAGGACTCTGCAGGGAGTGGTGCGGATGGCCCAGTGCATCTGTAGATGTGAACTTCCCACTATTCAGGACATTTACAAAGACAGGTGTGTAAAAAGGGCCCGAAAGATCATTGGAGACCCGAGTCATCCCAACCACAAACTGTTCAAACTGCTACCATCCAGGAAATGATACCACAGCATTAAAGTCAGGTCCAAAAGGCTCTGGGACAGCTTCTTCCACCAGGCCATCAGACTGATTAATTCATGCTGATACAATTGTATTTCTATATGATATTGACTGTCCAATCTACTTACTATTTATTATAAATTACTATAAATTGCACATTTCAATGGAGACATAATGTAAAGATTTTTAGTTCTCATGTAATCAAGTCAATTCAGTTAAGGACTCTCATTATGGCAACAATCAGCAAATACAGGTGCTGAAGAAACGGAGACACCCAGCACTCTACGGCTCCCCACAGAGCTTTGCAGGACATATTCAGTCGCATTACCACTTTGGGACCCTCATACCTTGGGAAGAGGTTACCACCGAGCAGGCACTCATCTGGACTAGTTCTGTAAGCACCAAGCAAGCCAGAGGCTGTGTCTCTGGGGGAAGCAGCCCACCTCCTGATACCCCAATGCATTTCCACCTCTGCAAGGCACGAGGCATCGGCCGAGCCACACTTGGAGTATGGTCAGCAGTTTTGGACTCCATATCTAAGGAAGCGTGTGCTACATTGGAGCAGGTCCAGAGATTACAGGGAGAAGGCAGGAGAATGGGGCTTCAGAGGGAAAATAAATTGGCCTTGATGGAATGGCGGAGCAGAGAGTATGGTCTACTATGTTCACTTCAGTTTCTCACCCATAAATCCAAGAGAGAACCTGTTCCCTTTTGAACCAAGATGCATAGTGTGATAAAGCTGGCCAGAAGTTAGAAGGGGAGGGGTTAAGATTGTTTCGACCCTAAATCTGTAATAGTAAAGGCATTCAACAGAGTATTGGATTGGCAGGAGATAACGTCCAGGACCATGGGATAAGAGAAGGATCAATGGGATGATAGAATTGTCCTCCTAAGAGCTAGTATGGATTTGACGGGCTGAATCTCCTGCTGTATGCTATCAGTGCTGCCCTCCAGTGTTCACTTGATGAAGACAAATGGGATTGCATTGGTCTGCATCTGCACTGGTGCACAAGCGTGAGATGAGGAACTGCTACGTGCTTATTCTTACAGAAACATGGCTCCAGGACAGCATCCCATGCTACATCAATCTTCAGGCTTAACACTGAGGGACTTGTGCTGATATTAATTTGTGTTGTGTGTATGTTTTTTTTTGCTATTGTAACAACAGTATATGTGCTGTGTGTTTGCTATGTGTAGTGTGTGACGGTTGATGACTGTATTTTACACCTTGGCCCCAAAGGTTTCATTTGGCTGTATACATGTGTGTGGTTGAATGACAATTAAACCTGAATTTGACTGTGGTTCTCTGATTTGTGTTACAGTGCAAGACAGCAGCCCGTTGTATGATGAGATTGCCCCAAGCAGCAACAACAATGGTAAATGCCAGCACCTTACTGGTTGAGAGTTTTGACCTCGTTTGTAGCAACAAGAGTGTTGGGAACTGGAATTACACACAATCTGGTAGAGAAATTCAGCGGGTTGAACTGTTGTGTGGGGGAGAAATAAATTATCAATGGTTTGCAAGGTCTCAATCTGAAATGTCAACAATTCTGTTCCTTTGTGTTGCTGAATTCCTGCTAACATTTGGACAATAGACAATAGGTGCAGAAGTAGACCATTCAGCCCTTTGAACCTGCACCGCCATTTTGAGATCATGGCTGATCAACTACTATCAATACCCGGTTCTTGCCTTGTCCCCATATCCCTTGATACCCCTATCCATAAGATACCTATCTAGCTCCTTCTTGAAAGCATCCAGAGAATTGGCCTCCACTACCTTCCGAGGCAGTGCATTCCAGACCCCCATAACTCTCTGGGAGAAGAAGTTTTTCCTTAACTCTGTCCTAAATGACCTACCCCTTATTCTCAAACCATGCCCTCTGGTACTGGACTTTCCCAGCATCTGGAACATATTTTCTCCCTCTATCTTGTCCAATCCCTTAATAATCTTATATGCTGCAGTCAGATCCCCTCTCAATCTCCTTAATTCCAGGGTATACAAGCCCAGTCTCTCTAACCTCTCTGCGTAAGACAGTCCAGACATCCCAGGAATTAACCTCGTGAATCTACGCTGCACTTCCTCTATAGCCAGGATGTCCTTCCTTAACCCTGGAGACCAAAACTGTAGACAATACTCCAGGTGTGGTCTCACCAGGGCTCTGTACAAATGCAAGAGGATTTCCTTGCTCTTGTACTCCACTCCCTTTGTAATAAAGGCCAACATTCCATTAGCCTTCTTCACTGCCTGCTGCACTTGCTCATTCACCTTCAGTGACTGATGAACAAGGACTGCTAGATCTCTTTGTATTTCTCCCTTACCTAACTCTACACTGTTCAGATAATAATCTGCCTTCCTGTTCTTACTCCCAAAGTGGATAACCTCCCACTTATTCACATTAAACGTCATCTGCCAAGTATCTGCCCACTCACCTAGTCTAACCAAGTCACCCTGAATTCTCCTAACATCCTCATCATATGTCACACTGCCACTCAGCTTAGTATCATCAGCAAGTTTGCTGATGTTATTCTCAATGCCTTCATCTAAATCATAAACAGATGTGGTCCCAATACCGAGCCCTGTGTCACCCCACTAGTCACCACCTGCCATTCCAAGAAACACCCATTCACTGCTACCCTTTGCTTTCTATCTGTCAACCAGTTTTCTATCCATGTCAATATCTTCCCCCCAATGCCATGAGCTCTGATTTTACCCACCAATCTTCTATGTGGGACCTTATCAAATGCCTTTTGAAAATCGAGGTACACTACATCCACTGGAACTCCCCAGCCTAACTTCCTGGTTACATCCTCGAAAAACTCCAACAGATTAGTCAAGCATGATTTACCCTTGGTAAATCCATGCTGGCGCGGCCCAATCCTATCACTGCTATCTAGATATGCCACTATTTCATCCTTAATAAAGGACTCTAGCATCTTCCCCACCACCGATGTCAGGCTGACAGGTCGATAGCTCTCTGTTTTCTCCCTCTCTCCTTTCTTAAAAAGTGGGATAATATTAGGCATTCTCCAATCCTCAGGAACTGATCCTGAATCTCAGGAACAATGGAAAATGATTACCAATGCATCCACAATTTCCAGGGCCACCTCCTTTAGTACCCTAGGATGCAGACCATCTGGACCTGGGGATTTGTCAGCCTTCAGTCCCATCAGTCTTCTCATCACTGTTTCCTTCCTAATGTCAATCTGTTTCATTTCCTCTGTTACCCTATGTCCTTGGCCCATCCATACATCTAGGAGATTGCTTGTGTCTTCCTTAATGAAAACAGATTAAAGTACTCATTAAATTCTTCTGCCATTTCTCTGTTTCCCATAACAATTTCACCCAATTCATTCTTCAAGGGCACAACATTGTTCTTAACTATCTTCTTTCTCTTCACATACCTAAAAAAGCTTTTGCTATCTTCCTTTATATTCCTGGCTAGCTTGCGTTCGTACCTCATTTTTTCTCCCCGTATTGTCTTTTTAGTTAAGTTCTGTTGTTCCTTAAAAACTTCCCAATCATCTGTCCTCCCACTCACCTTAGCTCTGTCATACTTCCTTTTTTTTAATGCTATGCAACCTCTGACTTCCTTTGTCAACCATTGTGGCCCCTTTCCCCCCTTTGAATCCTTCCTTCTCTGGGGGATGAACTGATTTTGCACCTAGTGCATTATTCCCAAGAATACCTGCCATTGCTGTTCCACTGTCTTTTCTGCTAGGCTATCCTTCCAGTCAACTTTGGCCAGCTCCTCCCTCATGGCTCCATAGTTTCCCCTGTTCAACTGCAACACTGACACCTCTGAGCTGCCCTTATCCTTCTCAAATTGCAGATAAAAACTTATCAAAGTTCAAAGTAAATTCATTATCAAAGTACACATCTGTCACCATATACAACCCTAAGATCCATTTTCCTGCAGGCATACTCAATAAATCAAATAACAATAATAGAATCAATGAAAGACCACACCAGCAAGGCAAACAACCAGTGTGTAAAGACAACAGGCTGTACAAATACAAAATGAAAGAAATAATTATAGTAAATAAATAAGCAATATGTATCAAGAACACAAGATGAAGAGACCTTGAAAGTGAGTCAGTAGGTTGTGGGAATGGTTCAGTGATAGGGTGAGTGAAGTCATTCCCTTTCATTTTGTGTCTCTCTAACTTGTGTTCAGACTTGTTGGACAAAAGCGATTGTGCTGAGGTGCCATCCTGTAGAGTTCTGAACTGTCTCAGCTGAGCCTCTCTGCCCCAGTCCAGAGTGGAATGTTCCTGTGACATGGGGCAGTGTGTTTCCCACTGAACCCAGCACAAGTTCACCATAGTGTGGGCACAGTCTGTCCTCCAGGAGATCAGGAGCGATCACTGCCTGCTGAGGAGGTTCTACATTAGTGGGTGGTGGAAGGGCTGGTGTGGGAGAAAGTTTGGCCACAATATGGAAGGAGGGTGGAGAGTTTTTGATAAACACAAGAGATTCTGCAGATGCTGGAAGTCCAGAGGAACACACACAAAATGCTGGAGAACACAGATGCCCCTCAGGGCTGTGTACTACGTCCCCTTCTTTACCCTCTGTATACCCATGACTGTGTCGTCACCCACAGCTCCAATCTGTAATTAAATTTGCTGATGACACTACTCTGATTATCTCAAATAATAATGAGTTAGCCTACAGAGAGGAAGTCATCACCCTGACACAGTGGTGTCAAGAAAACAACCTCTCCCTCAACGTCACAAAAACAAAGGAGCTGGTTGTGGACTACAGGAGGAATGGAGACGGGCTCAACCCTATTGACATCAATGAATCTGGGGTTGAGAGAGTGAACAGATTTAATTTCCTCAGCATAAACATCACCAAGCATCTCACGTGGTCTGTACATACTGGCTGTGTGGTGAAAAAGGCACAACAGCACCTCTTTCACCTCAGACAGTTGATGAAGTTTGGGATGGGACCACAAATCCTAAGAACTTTCTACAGGGGCACAATTGAGAGCATCCTGACTGACTTTATCACTGCCTGGTATGGGAACTGTACCTTCCTCAATCACAGGACTCTGCAGAGAGTGGTGCAGACATCCCAGCGCATCTGTACAAAGGACACGAAGGATCATTGGAGACTCGAATCAACCCAACCACAAACTGTTCCAGCTACTACCATCCAGGAAATGGTACCACAGCATAAAAGCCAGGACCAACAGGCTCCGGGACAGCTTCTTCCACCAGGCCTCAGACTGATTAATTCATGCTGATACAATTGTATTTCTATATGATATTGACTGGCCGGTTCTACTTACTATAATTACTTGAAATTGCACAGTCTGTGGCTGTTGATGACTGAATTTTACACTTTGGCCCCAGAGGAACGCTGTTTCATTTGGCTGTATACTTGTGTAGTTGAATGACAATTGAACCTGAATTTGAACTTGATTCTCTGATTTGTGTTACAGTGCAAGACAGCATCCTGTTGTATGACAACATTGCCCTGAGAAGCAACAACGAAGGTAAATGCCAGCACCTTACTGGTTGAGAGTTTTGACCTTGTTTGTAGCAACAAGAGTGTTGGAACTGGAGTGACACACAATCTGGTAGAGAAATTCAGCGGTTTGAACTGTGCCTGTGGGGGAGAAATAAATTATCAATGGTTTGCAAGGTCTCAATCCAAAATGTCAACAATTCTGTTCCTTTGTGTTGCTGAATTCCTGCTAACATTTGGACAATAGACAATAGGTGCAGAAGTAGACCGTTCAGACCTTTGAACCTGCACCGCCATTTTGAGATCATGGCTGATCAACTACTATCAATACCCGGTTCTTGCCTTGTCCCCATATCCCTTGATACCCCTATCCATAAGATACCTATCTAGCTCCTTCTTGAAAGCATCCAGAGAATTGGCCTCCACTACCTTCCGAGGCAGTGCATTCCAGACCCCCACAACTCTCTGGGAGAAGAAGTTTTTCCTTAACTCTGTCCTAAATGACCTACCCCTTATTCTCAAACCATGCCCTCTGGTACTGGACTTTCCCAGCATCTGGAACATATTTTCTCCCTCTATCTTGTCCAATCCCTTAATAATCTTATATGCTGCAGTCAGATCCCCTCTCAATCTCCTTAATTCCAGGGTATACAAGCCCAGTCTCTCTAACCTCTCTGCGTAAGACAGTCCAGACATCCCAGGAATTAACCTCGTGAATCTACGCTGCACTTCCTCTATAGCCAGGATGTCCTTCCTTAACCCTGGAGACCAAAACTGTAGACAATACTCCAGGTGTGGTCTCACCAGGGCTCTGTACAAATGCAAGAGGATTTCCTTGCTCTTGTACTCCACTCCCTTTGTAATAAAGGCCAACATTCCATTAGCCTTCTTCACTGCCTGCTGCACTTGCTCATTCACCTTCAGTGACTGATGAACAAGGACTCCTAGATCTCTTTGTATTTCTCCCTTACCTAACTCTACACTGTTCAGATAATAATCTGCCTTCCTGTTCTTACTCCCAAAGTGGATAACTTCCCACTTATTCACATTAAACGTCATCTGCCAAGTATCTGCCCACTCACCTAGTCTAACCAAGTCACCCTGAATTCTCCTAACATCCTCATCACATGTCACACTGCCACTCAGCTTAGTATCATCAGCAAGTTTGCTGATGTTATTCTCAATGCCTTCATCTAAATCATAAACAGATGTGGTCCCAATACCGAGCCCTGTGGCACCCCACTAGTCACCACCTGCCATTCCAAGAAACACCCATTCACTGCTACCCTTTGCTTTCTATCTGTCAACCAGTTTTCTATCCATGTCAATATCTTCCCCCCAATGCCATGAGCTCTGATTTTACCCACCAATCTTCTATGTGGGACCTTATCAAATGCCTTCTGAAAATCGAGGTACACTACATCCACTGGAACTCCCCAGCCTAACTTCCTGGTTACATCCTCGAAAAACTCCAACAGATTAGTCAAGCATGATTTACCCTTGGTAAATCCATGCTGGCTCGGCCCAACCCTATCACTGCTATCTAGATATGCCACTATTTCATCCTTAATGAAGGACTCTAGCATCTTCCCCACCACCGATGTCAGGCTGACAGGTCGATAGCTCTCTGTTTTCTCCCTCTCTCCTTTCTTAAAAAGTGGGATAATATTAGGCATTCTCCAATCCTCAGGAACTGATCCTGAATCTCAGGAACAATGGAAAATGATTACCAATGCATCCACAATTTCCAGGGCCACCTCCTTTAGTACCCTAGGATGCAGACCATCTGGACCTGGGGATTTGTCAGCCTTCAGTCCCATCAGTCTTCTCATCACTGTTTCCTTCCTAATGTCAATCTGTTTCATTTCCTCTGTTACCCTATGTCCTTGGCCCATCCATACATCTAGGAGATTGCTTGTGTCTTCCTTAATGAAAACAGATTAAAGTACTCATTAAATTCTTCTGCCATTTCTCTGTTTCCCATAACAATTTCACCCAATTCATTCTTCAAGGGCACAACATTGTTCTTAACTATCTTCTTTCTCTTCACATACCTAAAAAAGCTTTTGCTATCTTCCTTTATATTCCTGGCTAGCTTGCGTTCGTACCTCATTTTTTCTCCCCGTATTGTCTTTTTAGTTAAGTTCTGTTGTTCCTTAAAAACTTCCCAATCATCTGTCCTCCCACTCACCTTAGCTCTGTCATACTTCCTTTTTTTTAATGCTATGCAACCTCTGACTTCCTTTGTCAACCATTGTGGCCCCTTTCCCCCCTTTGAATCCTTCCTTCTCTGGGGGATGAACTGATTTTGCACCTAGTGCATTATTCCCAAGAATACCTGCCATTGCTGTTCCACTGTCTTTTCTGCTAGGCTATCCTTCCAGTCAACTTTGGCCAGCTCCTCCCTCATGGCTCCATAGTTTCCCCTGTTCAACTGCAACACTGACACCTCTGAGCTGCCCTTATCCTTCTCAAATTGCAGATAAAAACTTATCAAAGTTCAAAGTAAATTCATTATCAAGGTACACATCTGTCACCATATACAACCCTAAGATCCATTTTCCTGCGGGCATACTCAATAAATCAAATAACAATAATAGAATCAATGAAAGACCACACCAGCAAGGCAAACAACCAGTGTGTAAAGACAACAGGCTGTACAAATACAAAATGAAAGAAATAATTATAGTAAATAAATAAGCAATAAGTATCAAGAACACAAGATGAAGAGACCTTGAAAGTGAGTCAGTAGGTTGTGGGAATGGTTCAGTGATGGGGTGAGTGAAGTCATTCCCTTTCATTTTGTGTCTCTCTAACTTGTGTTCAGACTTGTTGGACAAAAGCGATTGTGCTGAGGTGCCATCCTGTAGAGTTCTGAACCGTCTCAGCTGAGCCTCTCTGCCCCAGTCCAGAGTGGAATATTCCTGTGACATGGGGCAGTGTGTTTCCCACTGAACCCAGCACAAGTTCACCATAGTGTGGGCACAGTCTGTCCTCCAGGAGATCAGGAGCGATCACTGCCTGCAGAGGAGGTTCTACATTAGTGGGTGGTGGAAGGGCTGGGGTGGGGGAAAGTTTGGCCACAATATGGAAGGAGGGTGGAGAGTTTTTGATAAACACAAGAGATTCTTCAGATGCTGGAAATCCAAAGGAACACACACAAAATGCTGGAGGACACAGATGCCCCTCAGGCCTGTGTACCAAGTCCCCTCCTTTACTCTCTGTATACCCATGACTGTTGCCGCCCACAGCTCCAATCTGCAATTAAATTTGCTGATGACACTACACTGATTATCTCAAATAATAAGTTAGCCTACAGAGAGGAAGTCATCACCCTGACACAGTGGTGTCAAGAAAAAAACCTCTCCCTCAATGTCACAAAAACAAAGGAGCTGGTTGTGGATTACAGGAGGAATGGAGACAGGCTCAACCCTATTGACATCAATGGATCTGGGTTTGAGAGAGCGAACAGCTTTAATTTCCTCAGCATAAACATCACTGAGGATCTCATTTGGTCTGTACATACTGGCTCCGTGGCGAAAAAGCACAAAAGTGCCTCTTTCACCTCAGACAGCTGAGGATGTTTGGTATGGGCCCCCAAATCCTAAGAAATTTCTGTTGGGGCATAATTGAGAGCATCCTGACTGGCTGCACCACTGACTGGTATGGGAACTGTACTTCCCTCAATCGCAGGACTCTGCACAGAGTGGTGTCGACTGCCCAGCTCATCTGTAGATGTGAACTTCCCAGTATTCAGGAAATTTAGAAAGACAGGTGTGTAAAAACAGCCCAAAGGATCATTGGGGACCCGAGTCATCCCAAACACAAACTGTTCCAGCTGCTACCATCTGGGAAATGGTACCACAGCATAAAAGCCAGGAACAACAGGCTTCGGAACAGCTTCTTCCACCATGCCATCAGACTGATTAATTCATGCTGACACAACTGTACTTCTATGTTATATTGACTATCCTGTTGTACATATTATTATAAATTGAACATTGCTTGTTTGAATGGAGACGTAACATAAAGATTTTTACTCCTCATGTATATGAAGGATGTAAGTAATAATGTCAATTCAGTTCAGTTCAATTCAGGAACTCAGCACCTATCTACTCTCCTGCCTGTTACACCACTGAGGTTTCGGGCAGCAATGGCGGTCCTCCATCTCTGGCCTACTTCATCATATTGGTAGCTTTCACAACTGTCACTCACGCAAGTCCCAGGTGGAGACTGAGGAATACCATCGCGCTCAGATGTAGAAGGATCCTTCACTACTGTTTCCATAACAGATTTGATTGACCAGTCAGGGTTGTTAGCCCTGAGCTGAACCCCAAAACTGGAGAAACAGTGGACCTCTCCCAGACCGGCCTCTGCCCTTTGACCTGTTTGGCATGGCTGACTCTCCCAAGAGCCAAAGCATGAAACCTAAACTCCAGCCAACATAGCTTTCCGAGTCATTGAGGTACACGGGCCTCCGAACCCAATGACAAGGTTGTGATCCTCTTAGAAGAGGCAGCATCTCTGGAGAGGAATAAACGTTTGATGTTTCAGGATGAGACCTTCATTCCCCTCCATAGATGCTGCCTGACCTGCTGAGTTCCTTTAGCATTTGAGTGTGTTACTCTGTAGAGGTTTTAGACTCAGATATGTAAGGCCTACAGAAACAAACAGCCCGAACATTTCAGATAATTCACAGGGGAAAAAGCAAGTCCCATGGAACGAGGACCCAGAATAAACTCCAAGGGCCAAACTTCCTTCTGTCCCGTGACCATCCTGTGTTTTGTGACAGCACAAGACAATGGCAGTGTGTACGACAGCGTTCTCTTCAATCGCAGTGAGAGAGGTCAACTTCACTGCCTCATTTGCTGAGGAATTTTGTCTAATTTGTATTCAGAACTTAAGCAGATGATCAACAGAACCTTTCGATTTTCTTAAAGGTGCTGGACAGTTGCCAGTCAGTGATTGAGAATATCATATTTACACTCAATGGCCACTTTATTAGGTACACCTGTACACCTGACTCAGTACTTTGATTTATGAAGGCTATCGTACAAAACTCTTTTGACAACACTATGTACCTGTGGACACCACTCTCCAAGGTCTTGTACAGTCTGTAGGTAGTTTAAGGCTCCATATAAATGTGAGCTGCTAGGTGTTGTAATATTTCTTGCTTTCAGACATTAGTCGATTCGGACTAATCACTCTCTTCCTTACAGAGCAGTCAGATTCCTTCACTTATGCCAGCATTTCGACAGGACTTGGGAAGGCAAGAAAACCTCAAACTGAAGATCAAGGTACAATCTCCATTTACCGTTCATCATTTCTCAGACTGCCTGCTGACCATCGAATACTGAAAACCTAGATAGAGCATAATTGGAGAGCATGTTTCCGAAAGTGGGGGAATCTAGGACCAGAGGATACAGCCTCAGAATGTGGGGATGTCATTATAGAACAGAGATGAGAAGGAATTTCTTTAGCCAGAGGGTGGTGAGGAATTCATTGCACAGACGGATGTGGAAGCCAAGTTACTGGGTTTATTTAAAGCAGATGTTGATAGGGTCTTAATTAGTCAGGGTGTCAAAGATTATGGGGAGAAGGCAGGAGAATGGGGTTGAGAGGGAAAATAAATCAACCATGATGGAATGGTGAAGCAGACTCGATGGGCTGAATGGCCTAATTCTGCTCCTCTATTTTATGGTCTTATTTTTTCTTTAAACATTTTATCTTTACACTTAACCTATGGCCTCTAGTTCTAGTCTCATAGAAACATAGAAATCTACAGCACATTACAGGCCCTTCAGCCCACAATGTTGTGCTGACCATGTAACCTACTCTAGAAACTGCCTAGAATTTCCCTACAGCATTCGCTCTATTTTTCTATGCTCCATGTACCTATCTAAGAGTCTCTTAAAAGACCCTATTGTATCCACCTCTACCACCGTCACTGGCAGTGCATTCCACATACCCACCGCTTTCTGTCTGTGAAAAACTTACCCCTGACATTTCCTCTGTCCCTACTTCCAAGCACCTTAGGACTGTGCCCCCTCAGTGGGTTTTCTCACCCAACCTCAATGGAAAAAGCCTGCTTGCATTTATCTTATTACTACCCCTCATGATTTCACATGCCTCTATCAAATCTCCCTTCATTCCCCTACACTCCAGGGAATAAAACCCAACCTCTTTAATCTTTCCCTATAACTCAGGTCACCAAGTTCTGGCAGCATCCTTGTAAACTTTCTCTGCACTCTGCACTTTCAATCTTATTCATATCTTTTCTGTAGTTAGGTGACCAAATCTGCACACAATACTCTAAACTGGGCCTCACCAATGCCTTATACAGCTTCAACATAACATTGCAACTCCTGACTTCGATTTACTGTCGGTTCAGACGAATCCCTCTCCTTACAGAGCAGCCAGATTCCTGCACTTATGCCACTATTTTGATGAGAGGTGAGAAGGCAAGCAAACCACAAGCTGAAGATCAAGGTACAGTCTCCGCTTACCTTTCACCATTTCTTGGATCACTTCGAGGTCATCCTGCTGACTAACAGAAAGTTCTTCTTCAATTCCAGGTGGGCAGAAGCAGGAAGCTGGACCTCCAGGTGAGGCTTTCTCTCAAGGAATTCTTGAAAATGATCTCCTTCAACTGCTCCATTCACCCGTCCCTTCCACTCACAGGGTGTGTGTCTGGCTGCCGCTAGGTCCTGCAGTCCACCTCAGTGAGACTGGAGGGAAGGATTGGAGAAGCAATGAAGAGTGGGAGAGGAGAGGGGAGGGAGAATGAAAGAGAGGGAGGGGAAAGGGGAGAGAGGGTGAGGGAGGGGAAAGGGAATAAAAGAGAGTGAGGAGGAGGGACGAATGAGAAAGAGAAGGGGGTGAAGGAAAGGCATAAGGGAAGTGGGAGAGAGAGAGGGGGACTGAGTGGGGAAGAGAGAGAGGGAGGGGTAGAGAGAGGAAGGGTGTGAGAGCAGGGTGAAGGGAGAGGTGGAGAGAATGGTAGGAAGGGAGAGAGTGGTGGAAGGGGGAAATGGATGGAGCAATGGAAGGAGAGAGGGAGGGGAAGGGGGAAAATTGAGGGAGGAGGAATGAGGAGCAGGTGGGGAGAGGGAGAAAAAGGAAGGGGAGGGGGAAGAAGAGGAGGGAAGCAAACTTCGTTTGCTCTTGTTGCACAGGTGAGGACACTAGCTAGGAAACAGTGGCGTACGAGACAGGAATCGGGAATGGTGAGCTGACTGCACAGGCCCTTTGAGCTTCCTGTTCCTCAGAGAGGCCTGGCCAGTCTCCGACTCAGATTCACGTATTTATCACACATACATCGAAACATACAGTGAAATGTCATTTGCGTAAAGAACCAACACAACACAAGGATGTGCCGGGTGCAGCCCGCAAGTGTCACCACACGTTCTGGCACCAAAATCGCACACCCACAATATTCAGCAGAACAACACAAGCAACAAGAGAACAACAACCATGAAAGAAACAAGCACTGCATACAAGCCCTTTCCTCCCTCTCACCCCATCCCCACACTGTCAGGCTTCCAACCCTGGGATAGACCACCTCCGGGCCTTCAGCTGCCAGTGGGCTCACAGACATCAGGTCTTGGATTTCTAGACATGCCAACCCTGGGCCTTAACTTCTGGGTAGGCCAACTTCAGTCTTCAATCCTCAGTCTTCAAACTTCAGTCTTCAATCCTCAGCCTTCAATCTTCCCTCACTGTCTGAACTAATATCTGATTTTTGTGTTTCAGATGTGATCTATGCGGAGGTGGTGAAGAAATAGTAATCGGCAAAGACGACTGAACTCAGGGGAAGGAGGCTGCACCATTTCCATCCTCAGTCCAGGAGAGACAGCACTCACTACTGACTCCTCCTGGCATGTCTATGCTTCTGAAATACAGTGTATTCCAGCTAATTGGGGCAGCCACCTATTGGGATGACACTTAAAAAACAAAAACTGTTTGAGAAAATAGACTCGATTCCCTTCAGTTCATTGAGAGACTCTGCAGCTTAATTGTGATAGGAGCTTGGAAATGGACAATTTTAGTCTTAGCACTGAGTAATGGAACTGATCATGAGTTTGTCTTCCACCATCAGGCCTTGAGACTGCCATCTCCAGTGATGGCATTCTCCACTCTCATCTTCGCCAGACCTCCCAGGAGATCACAAAAGTGCCAGATCATTTAGTTGTCTCAAAGGTACATCCTCAAAGGAAAACTGAAGTTTGCAGTGAATTGCTGTTCAGACATTTGTCTAGAAGAGTATCCAAGTGCTTAAAGGTTAATTTCATATCAGAATGTATACTGTATACAACCTGAAAATCTTACTCTTCACAGACATCCACAAAAGAAGAAACCCCTTAGAATGAATGAGAGAAATATCGAAGCCCTGAATCCGCGCCACCAATCTATCCACACAAGCAGCAGCAAAACCGTTAACCACCCCCTACCGCCCACCCCCACCGCCCACCCCCCACCATGCAAGCAACAGCAGAAGCCCCTCAAAGAGACCTTGATCCAGAGCCCATCAAATCTGCAGTCCGTAATCCAGCACATTGATGTCTCAGACAGGCTCAGAGAGGGAGAGAGATCACACCTGCAACAACGGGAGTGGAGACCAAAGCTCACCGTTCTGATTCTACAACCTTCCACATCGCTTCTCCAAGAACCACCCACCCATCTCGAGGAACTGACAGGTTTTCATCCTCATTGAAAGAAGGAGAGAGAGAGAGAGCTGTCTACGTGTCACACTGGTCACTCATCCCCTCTTGCCATTGAAGAAGATAGTTTTAATTACAGTCAATCAGAATGAAACAGCAGCTTACATTGGATGAATTCCTCCGTCAATAATTATCAGACTAATATAGTCTGATGGTATTGTAGTACTATTGATGGTGTTCTAATTTGTTCTGTATTTCATTTAAATACATAATTTCTTACTCAGTTTGTCTTTTTTATATCTCTTTAACTATTTCCATGAATATTTGGCTGATTAGGACGGCTGCTTCTTTGTGCTGAAATGTGCTGGTCCTGATGTCATGTGTCCATTAACTGGAATCACTGTGTGTTATTGGAGCTTGATGACACCGACACCCGTATTGCTGAGGAGCAAGGCTGAATGTTGCACTGAGCTGTGAGGCACTGATGTCAAGTCTCCGGGTTACTAGGGAAGCATTAAGCATAAAATAGACTTGGTATGAGGCATCTCCCCGTGGCCTTTACAGCCAAAGAGTTGTCAATTCCACCTTAAAGACAAGACAAAAACACGGTAAAGTAACAGTTGGTGTGAATCTATTACAGTGCCAGTGACCTGGGTTCAATTGCTTGTACATTCTCCTCCCACAGTCCAAAGACAAACTGGTCGTTGGGGTTCCCTGGTCTCTCAGTCTGTTGGGGTTCCCTGGTCTCTCAGTCTGTTGGGGTTCCCGGCTCTCTCAGTCTATTGGGGTTCCCTGGTCTCTCAGTCTGTTGGGGTTCCCTGGTCTCTCAGTCTGTTGGGTTCCCGGGTCAATCAGTCTGTTGGGGTTCCCTGGTCTCTCAGCCTGTTGGGTTTCCCTGGTCTCTCAGTCTGTTCGGCTTCCCTGGTCTCACAGTCTGTTGGGGTTCCCTGGTCTCTCAGTCTGTTGGGGTTTCCCTGGTCTCTCAGACTGTCGGGGTTCTCGGGTCTCTCAGTCTGTTGGGGTTCCCTGGTCTCTCAGTCTGTTGGGGTTCCCTGGTCTCTCAGTCTGTTGGGTTTCCCTGGTCTCTCAGACTGTCGGGGTTCTCGGGTCTCTCAGTCTGTTGGGGTTCCCTGGTCTCTCAGTCTGTTGGGGTTCCCTGGTCTCTCAGTCTGTTGGGTTTCCCTGGTCTCTCAGACTGTCGGGGTTCTCGGGTCTCTCAGTCTGTTGGGGTTCCCTGGTCTCTCAGTCTGTTGGGGTTCCCTGGTTTCTCAGTCTGTTGGGTTCCGTGGTCTCTCAGCCTGTTGGGTTTCCCTGGTCTCTCAGTCTGTTGGGGTTCCCAGATCTCTCAGACTGTCGGGGTTCTCGGGTCTCTCAGTCTGTTGGGGTTCCCTGATCTCTCAGTCTGTTGGGGTTCCCTGGTCTCTCCGTCTGTTGGGGTTCCCTGGTCTCTCAGTCTGTTGGGGTTTCCCTGGTCTCTCAGTCTGTTGGGGTTCCCTGGTCTCTCCGTCTCTTGGGGTTCTCGGGTCC
>NW_026779445.1:0-101483 GCF_030144855.1 Hypanus sabinus
TACACCACCCCTCCCCTTTGATCTATCATTTTCCGCATGTCCACGGATTCCTTGCTTAATGAAATTGGCCGTTAACAGTAAAATTTCGGAGATCCGGTCCACTGTATCAATGCCACATAACGTTACCAATCTCTATTATCACTCCTAGGCTTCCAATGATCTTTAAAAGTCTAACTTCTGCTCATAAACACTAGGACAGGCAGCATCCTGGTAAATAGTACCCATATCTCTTCACAGCGTCCTGACTGTAAATTGCACATTGTACGCCAGGTGCGCCCAACAATCTTTCATAACTCTGCAATAAGAGTCCATTAATATTGTGCTCACTGTTCTGACCAATAATGACAGTGATGTCAGAAACCGTAAACGTCATGCTTACTGGAATGGCCTGGTTCTGAGTCACCGAGCATCGAGAGGGACAGCACAATGCAGGATATTCAGCCCACAATATGTGAGTGAGTGAGTGAGAGAGGGAGAGAGAGAACCAAAAAAAAAAAAAAACACCATGTCGTCCTCCTGTTTCATACTTATACTTCACACATATACGATTGCAAAACTGTATCATTTATCACCAGAGCTTGGATAAGTTTGGAAATTTTATTTACTCACTTATGTCCTCACTGTTTGCCTTCATTTGTTTTCCAAGTAAGTCGATGCCGTCGATTCGCTCACACTGCCCTTTGCCAGGCAGGCAAAGGTTAAACACTCCGATAGCTTCCCATCGTTCACCTCTTTTCCACATTGCGAGAAAAACCCACCCTTTTCGTGGGCACACAAAGCTCATCCAATGTCTATTTCTTTCGTGTCTCCTGCGTGTCTGTCCGGAAACCCAGCTACCTTGTATATAAGCAACCTTGTATATTTTCCGAACATGCTTAACACCAGCTGTCCATCAAATAGCTCGGCCTTGCTGTAACTGTCGCAACTCACAGGTTGTTTGGTGCTCTCACTCTGAATTAGCACACACACACACTCTCTCTCTCACTCTTTTTAAAGGAACAGGCTATACTGAATAACCCTTAAGATCTCGTTACTACTCAGGACACTGATATTAAGTCCGGAGACAATTGAGCTTCCTTTGCAGCCAAAAGAAGCCTCGTTTTACGCATCAGCAGGGCACAGCCGGATTAGGGGCAAAAACTAAATCATGACCACATTTTCGATAACGGTATGTACTGTGGCATTAGGGACATTATTGTCTACGAGAAACTCCAGCGTCTGTGCCAAACAGTTAGTTTTCCTACCTCCATTGACCCGCACCTGGGCCATAAGCCTCCATATCTTTGATGGTCATCACTCCTCCTAGCTTCCCTTGAATTTTGAAATTCAACTTGCATTCATCTCTTCCTGTGGCAGTCAATCCACACTCTCATAACTCTTTCTGTGAAAGGGTTCCCCTGAAATATTCCACCTTTCACCCTAAACCTATATACTCTGATTCAGTGAAAAATGCCTATTTGCATTAACAAATTTATTTGCATTGAATTGAATTAAATGATCTTTATTGTCATTATACATAGGTACAATGAAATTCTGTTTGGCTTCCTCTCAGGCAATCAAACAAAGCGGTAGATGTGCTTTTCTGATTTTTTCTTCATCTCATCTCAGTTAAGAGAGGCGGGACTGCGCAGGCGTGTGACGTCGGGCAGTGAACCGAGGAAGGTATACAGCGGGCAGCTTCGTTTGCGGTCAGTGGTGTGAGCCGGGAGTAAAGTGAAGGCTTAAGGGCTTTGGTTCAACGGGCTTAGGCGGAAACGGGCGAGGCAAGGTTGGTTCAGGGTTCAATTTTTCCTGTTATTTGAGGAATGGGGGAAGTATGAGTGTGAGGGCAACTTGTTGTTCTCGCTGTCGGATGTGGGTGGTGCTGGAATCTCCTAGCCTCCCGGACGTCCACATCTACGCCAGGTGCGCCGATCTGCAGCTCCTAAGAGACCGTGTTATGTAACTGGAGCTGCAGCTCGATGACCTTCCTCTAGTCAGGGAGAGTGAGGTGTTCTTTCTTCCTTTTCAAATCTAATAATAATAATAATAATAATAATAATAATAATAATAATAATAATAATAATAATAATAATAATAATAATAATAGCAATTATTATTATTAGTAGTAGTACTACTAGTAGTAGTATTAGTATTATTATTATCATTATCATCGTCATCATCATCATCATCACTATTACTATTATTCAAAATAGCGCAAGTACATCGATGTAACAACAACTACAATGCCTCATAAAAGACGAAATTACTTAAAGATTGAATTTTTTTCTCAATATAAAAACCCTACTAATCAAGAAAAGTGAGAAAAAAAGAATCCATTGTGGGCACAACCCCGGAGCCATGCGTCATAGACGAAGCTTCTAAAAATAAACATCAAACCGCCAAAAAAGAACTACATTTAGATAGTGGAGGAAATCTATCAGTTAACTGAAATGATAATAACGAGCAAATGAGCCCCATCTCTTCTCAAAATAAATAAAGGTTAAAAGGTTCCACTTCTAATTTTCGCCAAGCTAAGACACAACATCACTTGTGAGAGCCATTGTGACAAGATACGAGCAGATATATCCTTCTTTTTTTCAAAAAGGTGGCCCTCCTTGCTATCAATGTAACAAACGCAATAACATGTTGTTCAGACACAGTAATTCCATGGATATTTTGAGGAATTATTCCAAAAAGCACAGTCAGTTTATTAGGTTGTAAATTGATTCTGAGTGTTTTAGAAATTGTCGGAAAATCTGACTTCCTTAATATAGAACATGACCAGAACATCTGTGTCAGTGTAGCTATTTCAGTTTTAAATCTATCACAATACCTGTCAACATTGGGGAGTATTTTAGAAAGTCTCTCCTTCGTCAAATGGTACCGATGTACGATTTTAAATTGAATCAGTGAATGACTAGCCCAGATCGAAGAACAGTTAACCGGTTTTAGAAACCGTGTCCAATCCTACCATATAAAAGTCAAATAGATTTCCTTCTCCCAATCCTGTTTAATCTTAAGTAACGGATGCTTGTCCCGTTGTAATAATAAATTATAAATTCCTCTAATAGAACTTTCAAAGGGAGGGTTCATAATCATAATAGTATCTAACAGGTCAGCCTGCAATATGTAAGGAAAATTACTTAAATAGTTTTGTAAAAAGATTCTAACTTGAAGATATTGTAAAAAGTGTGAATATAAGAGAGAATACTTATCGAGTAATTGTTCAAAAGACAACAATCGGCCTTCTTTAAATAAATCCAAAGAAGAATCAATACCTTATTTTTTCTAAAGTTAAAAAAAATTGTATCACTCCAAGAAGGTTTAAAAAAGTAATTACGGAGAATTATACAACAAAGTTTAAAATTTTCACATTAAAAAATTTGCGGAACTGGACCAAATTTTCAAGGGTGCTTAACCACAGGATATAGGTTTAAGTTAGCAAATTTAGCTAATTGTATAGGTGGCGCAACTCATAATAACGAAGTTAAATAAAACTGTTTCACAGCTCTCAGTTCCAGGTCGATCCAAATTGGCCGATCATTCCTGTCACCCCAGTATAACCAAAAGGACATACACCGCAAATAAACAGCCCAATAATACATTCATAGATTAGGCAAAGCGACACATCCGTCCTTTTTTCAACTTTTGCAAATGATATTTACCAATTCTTGCTCTTTTATTATCCCACATAAAAGATAAAATAATAGAATCAATCGGATGAAAAAAAAAATTCTTAGTCAAAAGAACAGGAATATTCTGAAATAGATACAAAAATGGTAAAATCATCAATTAACTACATGAATACGACCAACAAGTGAAAATGTAAGTTGACTCCATCTACTAAAGGAGTACTTCATAGAGTCCACTAAAGGAGGAAAATTGGCTTTATAAAATCCTTACATATTTTAGTAATTATAACACCTAGATATCTGAAAGAAGCTGTAACGTTATAAATAATGTTATCATATATAAAGAAGATTCATTTAAAGGATCTAACTCACTTTTACTAAAATTTATTTTGTATCCTGAAAAGTCTCCAAATTTGTCAAATAATTTTAGCAAAGCAGGAATAGATTCTGCAGGCTTAGATATATACGCCAATAAATCATCAGCATAAAGAGAGATCTTGTGCATGGACTCATTCACAAAAATCCCATGAATATTTTCGGCTTCAGGAAGAGCAATAGCAAGGGTTTCTAATAATAAGTTAAGTAACAAAGAACTTAATGGACAATCTTGTCTTGTCCGCATGATAGCTGTAAAAAGGAGACCTACAGTTATTAGTGAGAACAGTTGTAATAGGAGTTTTATACACCTTAATCCAATTATTAAAATTAATACCAAAACAACATTTTTTCAAAGTATTAAATAAATATATCCAATCGACTCGATCAAATGTTTTTTCAGCATCCAAAGATATAACACATTGTCGAACTTTAGAGGAAGGCGAATATATAATGTTAAATAATCTCCGAATATTTGAGAAAGAATAACGACCATAAATAAGCCTGTTTAATCTTTATAAATGATTTTACCCAAAATATTCACCAACTGATTGGCCATTATCTTTGGTAGAATCATAGCATCAACATTCAATAATGTAATAGATCTCTAAGAGGAGCAATCAGTAGGATATTTATCCTTTTTGAGAATTAAAGAAATAGAATTTCATAAATGGTAGAGGGTAAGTCAGTTTTCACAAAAGATTCTTTAAACATTTCCAACAAATATAGGGAAAGCAATTTTGCAATTTTTTAAATAAAATTCTACAGGATAGACATCATATTCCGGGGCCTTACCAGATTACATTGATAAAATAGCTTTATGAATTTCGGATTCAGTAATTTGAGCATCAATAGTTTTTTGATCCTCAGCAGAAATTTTAGGAAAAGCAATCTTTCATAAAGAAAAAGCATTAATTTTCGAAGTGTCTAGTGGACATTGAGGTTTATAAAGTTCAATATAACAATTTTGAAAAATCTTATTAATTTCATAATACCGAGCCAGGATACCATCTTTTCTATGAATTTTCAAAATTGTCTCTTGGCTCCAGCTGATTTTAATTGATATGCAAGTAGTTTATTATTTTTATCTCCAAACATATAAAATTGGCGCTTTGACTTAAGTGGATAACCTTCTATTAGATGAGTTAATAATAGGTTATATTTTGATTGAAGTTCCACCTTTTTTAAAAATAAGTCAATATTAGGAGAGGTCGCATGCATATTTTCTAAATCTTTATTTTGTTTTGAAATTTTATCTAATTCTGCTTTAGTCTGTTTTTTTAAAGTTCATCTGAATAAGAAATAATTTGCCCACATAAAAATGCTTTGATTATGCTTATAATTAATTCAGACATGCCTCCTATATCATTAAAAAAAAATCTTTTATCTGGCTTCGATAAAGCTGATGAAGTCAGAGTTTGGCAATAAAGTCTGAGACGTGCGCCATGGTCGACGGTCAAAAATGACATCGTCAAGTTCAAAGGACAAACTCAAAGGCACATGATCAGATATAGCAATAGCGTCATATTCACAGTTTTTAACATTAGGTAAAAGGCTGGTATCAATTACAACATAATCAATCCTCGGATATTTTTTATAGACTTGAAAATAAGAATATTCTCTATTATCATTGTGTAAATGACTCCATAATTCGATCAACCCCAAATTGGTCAAAAAGGAGTTAATAATTGACACAGAACGAGTCGGAAATCATTGATTAGTTGAACGTTTATCAATCATTGGTTTTAAGCAACAGTTAAAATCCCCACCCATTATCAACATATTTAAATCTGGCAGTAAAGCAATTTTTTTAAAGAAGAATCATTTAAATTAGGACCATACAAATGAACCAAAACAACCTTTCTATTACAAATCCCTCCTTTAACAATTTAAAATCTACCATTAGAATCTAACTCAATATCCTCTAGAATAAATATATTAGACTTAATAAAGATAGACACGCCCCCAGTTTTGCTCTGAGAAGTAGAATGGACTGAGGTGAAGAATAAATGTGTGGTTGAGGCATTGGAGCAGGAGGCACGTATTCAAGTTTCTGGATCATTGTGACCTCTTTTGCGGCAGGTGTGACCTGCACAAAAAGGACGGGTTACACTTGATTCATAGGGGGAGCAATATCCTGGCGGGGAGATTTCCAAAGTCTACTGGGGTGACGTTAATCTAGAATTGTTGGGGGTGGGAATCAAATTGAAGAGACTAGGGAAGAAGAGGTTAATTCACAAATACAGAAAGCTAGTAGATAGTTTGTGAGGGGGGATAAGCAGGTGATAGAGAAGAGGGGCGCTCAGCCAGAAGAAGTAAGGGAGAAGGAAGAAAAAGCTAATAGTTGTTTCCACCGTTAAGGATAAACAGAGAAGAAGAGGTGGAGAGTTTCTTAAAATGCATCTATTTTAAAGCTAGGAGCATTGTAAGAAAGGTGGGTGAGCTTAGACAATACCAGGAAATATGATGTTGTAGCTGTTCGTGAAACATGGTTGCAGGAGGGTTGTGATTGGCAACTAAATCTTTCTGGATGCGTTGCTTCAGGTGTGAAAGAATCGGAGTGGCTAGAGGGGGAGGTGTTGCATTGCTTGTCCGAGAAAACATTACAGCTGTGCTTTGACAGGTTAGATTAGAAGGCTCGTTTAGGGAGACTATCTGGGTGGAATTGAGGAATGGGAAAGGTGCCGTAACACTTAAAAGGGTGTATTATAGACCACCTAATGAGGAGCGAGAATTGGAGGAGCAAATTTGTAAGCAGATAGCAGATATTTGTAGTAAGCACAGAGTTGAGATTGTGCGAGATTTTAATTTTTAACACATAGACAGGGAAGTCCATTCTGTAAAAGGACTGGTTGGTTTGGAGTTTCTACGTTTGTAAACTGTGTGCAGGATAGTTTATTGCAGCAATACATCAAGGTACCAACCAGAGAAGGAGCAGTGACGGTTCTCCTGTTAGTGAATGTGACAGTAAACACAAAGTACACTGCCGACGGTGTGGTCAAATAAACATGTATAAACAAGTTGGATGAACACAGCGGGTCGGGCAGCATTCGTTGAAATGTGCAGTGGGCGTTTCGGGCTGAGACCCTTCAATAGACAATAGACAATAGACAATAGACAATAGACAATAGGTGCAGAAGTGGACCTTTCGTCCCCTCGAGTCTGCACCGCCATTCTGAGATCATGGCTGATCATTCACTATCAATACCCAGTCCCTGCCTTGTCCCCATATCCCTTGATTCCCCTATCGATCAGATATCTATCGCTCCTTCTTGAAAGCATCCAGCGAATTGGCCTCCACCGTCTTCCGAGGCAGTGCATTCCACACCTGCACAACTCTCTGGGAGAAGAAGCGCTTCCTCAACTGTTTTAAATAACTGACCTCTTATTCTCAATTCATGCCCTCTGGTACTGGACTCTCCCAATATCTGGAACATATATCCTGCCTCAATCCTATCAAATCCTTTAATAATCTTAAACGTTTCAATCAGATCCCCTCTCAATCTCCTCAATTCCAGCGTGTACAAGATCAATCTCTCCAATCTCTCTGCGTAAGACAGCCCTGCCATCCCAGGAATCAACTTAGTGAATCTAGGCTGCACTTCCTCAACTGTCAGAATGTCCTTCCTTAAACCTGGAGACCAAAACTGTACACAATATTCCAGGTGTGGTCTCACCAGGGCCCTGTACAAATGCAAAAGGACATCCTTGCTCTTGTATTCAATTCCCGTTGTAACAAAGGCCAACATTCCATTTGCCCTCTTCACTGCCTGTTGCACTTGCTCATTCACCTTCATTGACTGGTGAACGAGGACTCCTAGGTCTATTTGCATTTCTCTCTTAGCTAACTCTACACCGTTCAGACAATACTCTTCCCTCTTGTTCCTGCTTCCAAAGTGGATAACTTCACATTTATTCACATTGAATGACATTTGCCAAGTATCTGCCCACTCACCCAGCCTATCCAAGTCTCCCTGTATTCTCCTAACGTCCTATTCGCATGTCACACTGCCACCCAGTTTAGTATCGTCAGCAAACTTGCTGATATAGTTTTCAATGCCCTCATCTAAATCATTGACATAAATCGTAAAGAGCTGTGGTCCCAATACAGAGCCCTGTTGTACCCCACTAGTCACCTCCAGCCAGTCCGAGAAACACCCAGTCACTGCTACCCTTTGCTTTCTATCTGCCAACCAGTTTTCTATCCATGTTGAAACCCTGCCCCCAATGCCATGAGCTCTGACTTTACTCACCAATCTCCTATGTGGCACCTTATCGAATGCCTTCTGAAAATCTAGGTATACAACATCCACTGGCTTACCCTCGTCTAACATCCTCGTTACACCCTCAATAAACTCCAACAGATTAGTCAAGCATGATTTGCCCTTGATAAATCCATGCTGGCTCGGCCTAATCCTATTTCTGCCATCTAGATGTGCCACTATTTCGTCCTTAATAATGGACTCAAGCATCTTCCCCACGACTGACGTTAGGCTAACAGGGCGATAGTTCTCCGTTTTCTCCTTCCCTCCTTTCTTGTAAAGTGGGATAACATTAGCCACTCTCCAACCTTCAGGAACTGATCCTGAATCTAAGGAACATTGGAAAATGATTACCAATGCATCCGCAATTTCCTGAGCCACCTCTTTTAGAACCCTCGAATGCAGACCATCTGGATCCGGGGATTTATTAGCCTTCAGTCCTACCAGTCTACTCATCACAGTTTCTTTCCTAATGTCAATCTGTCTCAATTCCTCTGATATCTTATGACCCTGGCCCATCCATACATCTGGGAGATTGCTTGTGTCCTCCCTGGTGAAGACAGATCTAAAGTACGCGTTAAATTCTGTTGCCATTTCCCTGTTTCCCATAACAATTTCTCCCAATTCATTCTTCAAGGGGCCAACATTGTACTTAACTATCTTCTTTCTCTTCACATAGCTAAAAAAGCTTTTGCTATCCCCTTTTATATTCCTGGCTAGACTGAGCTCATACCTGATTTTTTCTCTCCGTATTGCTTTTTTAGTTAAGATCTGCTGCTCCTTAAAACCTTCCCAATCATCTGTATTCCCACTCATCTTAGCCCTGTCATACCTCTTTTTCTTTAATTCTATACAATCTCTGACTTCCTTTGTCAACCACTGTAGCCCCTTCCCCCTCTTTGAATCCTTCCTTCTCATTGGAATGAACTGCTTTTGCATCTTTTGTATTATGCCCAAGAATATCTGCCACTGCTGATCCACAGTCTTTCCTGCCAGGGAATCCGCCCATTTAACTTTGGCCAGCTCTTCCCTCATGGCTCCGTAGTCTCCTTTATTTAATTGCAACACTGACACCTCTGATCTGCCCCTAACCCTCTCAAATTGTAGATAAAAACTTATCATGTTATGATCACTACTTCCTAATGGCTCCTTTAGTTCAAGATCACTTATCAATTCCTGTTCATTACACATCACCAAGTCCAAAATAGCCTCGTTCCTGGTTGGCTCAAGCACAAGCTGTTCCAAAAATACATCCCTTAGACACTCCACAAACTTCCTATCCTGGGGTCCAGCACCTACCTGATTCTCCCAGTTCACCTGCATGTTGAAATCTCCCATAACGACTACATTAACTTTAGCACATGCCAATGTTAACTCCCTAATCAACTTGTACCCAATATCCACGCTACTGTTTGGGGGCCTGTACACAACACAAATTAGGCTTTTTTTACCCTTACTGTTCCTCAGCTCAATCCACACAGACTCTACTTCCCCTGTTCCCAAGTCACCTCTTGCTAAGGACTGAATCTCATTCCTCACCAACAGGGCCACCCCACCCCATCTTCCCATATTTCTGTCTCTACGATAGCACGTATACCCTGGTACACTCAATGCCCAGACCTGATCCCCTTGCAGCCATGTCTCCGTTATCCCAACAATATCGTAGTTCCCCATTTTCATCTGAGCTTCAAGCTCATCTGTCTTATTTCTGACACTACGCGCATTCAAGTATAGAATTCTTAGCCCATTCCTCCTCTCTTTGCTTAAAACACTGTCTACTGTACCTAACCCAGCTCCTTGAACTTCCATCGGGCTAATTGCACCCTGAATTTTGATGACCTTCTCAAGATCACCCAAACCTTCTACACTTTTAACCCCATGCTCCTTCTGACCAACCCTCTGGATCTGGATCCCTGCCCCCTGCACATCTAGTTTAAACCCCCCCGAGCAGCACTGGCAAATACTCCTGCAAGAATGTTAGTACCCCTCCGGTTCAGATGTAGACCGTCCCTTCGAAACAGATCCCAATGTCCCTGGAACAAAGAACAATTATCCAAAAACCTGAACCCTTCCTTCCTGCGCCAAGCTCTCAGCCTCGTATTAATGTGCATAATCATTCTATTCTTCGCCTCACTCGCACGTGGCACAGGTAGCAATCCCGAGATTGTCACCCTGGAGGTCCTGCCTTTCAGCTTCACTCCTAACTCCCTGAACTCTCTAAGCAGGACCCCCTCACTCACCTTACCTACATCGTTGGTCCCTACATGGACCACTACATCTGGGTTCATGCCCTCGTTCGCAAGAATAGCCTGCACCCGATCTGAGATATCCCGGACCCTGGCATCAGGGAGGCAACATACCATCCGAGACTCCCGATCTGCCCCACAAAATGACCTATCTGCCCCCCTAACTATAGAATCCCCTAAAACTATCGCTCTCTTCTCTTCCCTCCTCCCCTTTCTAGTTGATGGTTCAACCTCTGTGCCAGAGGCAGGACCACTGCAACTCATTCCTGGTAGGTCATCCCCATCAACAGTATCCAGTACGGTATACTTATTGTTAATGGGAATGGCCGCAGGGGTGCGATGCTCTCTCTGCCTGCTGCCCCTGCCTCTCTGGACCGTCACGCATCTGCCTAAATCTTGGTTTTTTGGTGTGACTACCTCCTGATAACTCCTGTCTATCTCTGCCTCTGCCTCCCGAATGATCCGTAGTTCATCCAGCTCCAACTCCAACTCCCTAACTCGGGCTGATAGGAGCTGCAGCTGGACGCACCTCTTGCAGGTGTAGTCATCAGGGACAACTGTGTTGACCCTGACTTCCCACATACTGCATACGGAGCACACCACTGCTCTGACTGTCTCCCCCATACCTGAACTGAATTAATAGAATAAGTCTAAAAAACACCTAGCGACCTTACCTTCTTCCCCTCAGCGAGCAATCACACAGCCTTACCGAAGTCCGCTTATGCCGAAGACCACTTAGCCAAAGCCCAGGACTCTGCTTCCACGGACTCCGCTGCCCGCTCTGACAAGAAGTCCTGCCTTTTAAAGTGCGCGCTCGACGCTGACGTCACTCGCGCCTGCGCAGTTCCCCCTCCTCCACAGGTATTGACCAGGTAGGCTTAAATCCTACCTACACGGTCGAATTCTCTGAGCTCCCAGCTGAATCAAGCTGTAACTTGCTCCCGATTCAAATGACCACTCTGACAAGAAGTCCTGCCTTTTAAAGTGCGCGCTCGACGCTGACGTCACTCGCGCCTGCCTCACTTCGTCAGGGCTGAAACAATGCGAGCCGAAACATTGACTACTCGTTTGAACGGTAGTTGCCCGACCTGCTGAGTTCACCCAGCCTGTTAATACAGAGGGAATGAGATAGGTCACGTGACGGATGTATGCGTTGGGAAGCACTTCGGGTTCAATTATCACAACGACATTATTTTCAACATAATTATGGAGAAGGATAGGACTGGACCCAGGGTAGAGATTTTTGAATAGAGAAAGTGTAACTTTGAGGAGATGCAAAAGGATTTAGAAGGAGTGGATTGCGACAATTTGTTTTATGGGAAAGATGTAATAGAGAATTGGACGTCGTTTAAAGATGACATTTTGAGGGTACAGTTTCTTTATGTTCCTGTTAGGTTGAAAGGAAAGGTTAAAACTTTGGAAGAGCCATGGTTTTCAAGGGATATTGTAAACCTGGTTCGGAAAATGAGAATGATCTACAATAAAAACAGGCACCATGGAGTAAATGAGGTGCTCGAGGAATAAAAAAGAAAGTAAAAAGAATATTAAGAAAGACATTAGAAAAGCTGAAAGAAGATATGAGGTTGCTTTGGCAAGTAAGGTGAAAATAAATCCAAAGGGTTTCTACAATTATATTAATAGCAAAAGGATAGTGAGGGATAAGGTGGTCCCGTACAGAATATGAGTGAACAGCTATGTGTGGAGCAAAAAGAGATGGTGGTGATTTTGAACAATTTCTTTTCTTCGGTATTCATTATGTAGAAGGATATTGAATTGTGTACGATGAGAGAAACAAGTATGTTAGTTATGGAAACTATGATGATTAAAGAAGAGGAGGTACTGGAGCTTTTAAAGAATATAAAAGTGGATGAGCACTGACAGGATATTCTCTAGGACCTTGAGGGAAGTCAGTATAGAAATAGCAGGGGCTTTGAAAGAATTATTTCAAATGTCGTTAGAAACAGGGATGGTGCCGGAGGATTGGCGTATGGCTCATGTGGTTCCATTTGTTTAAAAAGGGTTCTAAGAGTAAACCTGGCAATTATCGGCCTGTAAGATTGACGTCAGTGGTGAGTAAATTGTTGGAAAGTATTCTTAGAGATGGAATATATAATGATCTGGATAGACAGGGTCTAATTAGGAGCGGTCATCATGGTTTTGTGCATGGAAGGTCATGTTTGACAAATATAACTGGATTTTTAAAGAGGTTACTGGGAAGGTTGACGAGGGTAAAGCAGTGGATGTTGTCCATATGGACTTCAGTTAGGCCCTTAACAAGGCTCCACACGGTAGGTTAGTTAGGAAGGTTCAGTAGTTAGGTATTAATATTTAAGTAGTGAAATGGATTCAACAGTGGCTAGATGGGACATGCCAGAGAGTAGTGGTGGATTATTGTTTGTCAAGTTGGAGGCCAGAGAATGGTGGTGTTCCTCAGGGATCTGTGCTGGGTCCAATCATGTTTGTTTTATAGATTAATGGTCTGGATTATGGGGTGTTAAATTGGATCAGATAGGTGGCGTTGTGAATAAAGATGTAGATTTTCAAAGCTTGCAGAGAAAGTTAAGCCAGTTAGAACAGTGAGCTGAAAAATGACAGATGGAGTTTAATACTGATACGTGTGAGGTGCTACATTTGATAGGAATAATCAAAATAGGACATACATGGTAACTGGTGAGGAATTGAGGAATGCAATAGAACAGAGTGATCTTGGATTAACGGTGCATAGTTCCCTGAAGGTGGAACCTCATGTGGATAGGTTGGTGAAGAAATATTTTGGTACGCTGGCCTTTATCAATCAGATCATTGAATATAGAAATTGGGATGTAATGTCAATTTTGTACAAGGCATTGGTGAGGCCAAATTTGGAGTATTATGTCCAGTTCTGGTCACCGAATTATAGGAAATATGTCAACCAAATAGAGATGGTACAGAGAGGATTTACTAGAATGTTACCTGGGTTTCAGCCCCTATGTTACAGAGAAAGATTGTGCAAGTAAGGTCTTTATTTTTTGGAGCATAGAAGGTTGAGGGGGAACTTGATAGAGGTATTTAAAATTAGGAGGGAGATAGATAGAATTGACGTGGATAGGCTTTTTCCATTGAGTGTAGGAGAGATTTAAAAAAAGAGGACATGATTTGAGAGTTAAGGGTCAAAACTTTAGGGCTAACACGGGAAGGAACTTCATAACTCTGAGAGAGGTAGCTGGATGGAACGAGCTTCCAGTAGTAGTGGTCGACCGTGTTCGATTTTGTCATTTAAAAATATATATAGGTATTATGGACAGGAAAGGAATGGAGGGTTATGGGCTGAGTGCAGTTCGTTGGGACTAGGTGAGAGTAAACGCTCGGTACGGACTAGAAGGGCCGATATGGCCTGTTTCCATGCTGAAATTGTTATATGGTTATATGGGTATAAAAAGAAGACAATAATAGAAAAAACAGTATTCAACAGAGAAGTAACAGAAAATAAGTAGCAGCAGCACCAGAACATCACGGAAATGCACAAAGTGCCGTTAGTACATATGTGTGCTCACAATTTCAGTCATTATTCTGTGGGGTGGTGTGATGGAGCCCACAACTCTGGGGTAGAAGTTGTTTCTCAGTCCATTTGTTCTGATTTTAGTGTCCTGAACATTTTGCTGGACGGCAGGGGGTCAAACGGAGAGTTGCCGGGGTCTGTGGTGTCTCTGGTTATGCTGATTGTTTTCCTCCTGAGTCTGCTGGAATAGATGATGTCCCGTCCAGAGAGCGCCATTCTGACAATTCGCTGGGCCGCCTTTGCCACACGATGGATGTCTTGTCGTTCAGCTGCTGTGCAGCTAGCATAACACAGTGTGTCGCTGATGTCAGGATGGTTTCACTTGTGCCTCTGTGGAAGTTAAGCAACAGATTTTGTGGGAGTTTGGCCTGTTTCGGATTTCTGAGGAAGAAGCTTCTTTGTTGTGTCTCTTTAACAAGCAGCGAGGTGTTGGTGGTCCATGTCATCTGTTTTGACAACAGAACTCCAAGGAACGTTAGGTTTTCTATACATTACACTACCTCTGCATGTATATCAGGGGGTGGGGTGGGGAGGGGTTGGGGAAGGTCCTTTGATCTCCTGAAGTCAATGATCATCTATTTTGTTTTAGCAGTGTTCAGGACCAGATTTGTTATCCTTACACCACTCCATCAGATGAACCACCTCGAGCCTATAGGCTGTTTCATCCTCGTCCGAGATGAGGCCAACCACTGTGGTATCGTTTTCAAATTTAATTACGCAGTTGGAGGAGTAGATGCGATTGTAGTCATGTATGAAGAGTGTGTAGAGCCTAGGTCTCAGCACACAGCCCTGCGGGGTGTCTATTTTTAAGATGAGGGTGGTGGTGGTGTGCTTAGCCACTCTGACTTACTGTGGTCGGGCTGTGAGAAAGCGCATGGGCCATGAGCATAGGGGGGAACCAAAGCCAAGAGTATTCAGTTTGCTGACCAGTTTATAACCATATAACAATTACAGTGTGTTAAAAGCCATCTCGGCCATTCTAGTCCATGCCGACAGCTTACTCTCACCTAGTCCCACTGGCCCGTGCTCAACCCATAACCCTCCATTCCTTTTCTGTCCATATACCTATCCAATTTTATTTAAAATAACAATACAGAACCTGCCTCTACCACTTCTACTGGAAGCTCGTTCCACACAGTTACCACTCTCTGAGTAAAGATGGGGGATAACTGTTCAATGCAGAACTGAAGTCCACAAATAACATCCTCACATAAGTAACAAACACAAAATACAAGTGGAACACGGCAGGACAGGCAGCATCTATAAGAAGAAGCTCATTTCGGGCCGAGACCTGTCGACAGTGCTTCTCCATATAGTGGTTGACTGGCCTGTTGTGTTCCACCAACATTTTCTGTGTCTTGCTTGAATTTCCAGCATTTGCAGGTCTCCTCGTGTTTCCTTACATAAGTGTTCGGTTCCTCTAAGTGCGTCAGAGCAATATGCAGGGTTGTTGTGATTGCATCCTCTGTGTAGCGGTTTGCCCATTAGGCAAATTAGTGCTTGTCCAGATCAGTTGGGATTATAAGCTTAATGTATGAGAGCACACGTCTCTCAAAGTACTTCATGGCTGTGGGTGTCAGCGCTACAGGGCGATAGTCATTCAGGCACTTCACAGCTGATTGTTACCAATATCCTTCCCAGTTATTTGTTTCATCCACTCTCCCTTCGAATATCACCTATCACCATGCGTTTCTCTCTCCCTTCACCCTACCTTTTAAATCAAAACTTCAGCTTTTTTTTTCTTCCGACCTGCCGATGGTTTTCTGCCCGAAACGTTGAGTGTACTCTTTTCCATTGAAGCTGCATGACCCGCTGAGTTCGCACAGCATTTGGTGTGTGTTGTCGTGCTGCTTGATGCGGGTTTCCTGCATGAGTCCAATCTGGCGAGTCCGAGGTCATCTTTGAACCGCAGAACCTGTGAATATTGAATTTACATTCTTCACAAAGAGGGAGAGTACAAACCTTTACGTTACTTAAAGTGCAATGTGCTATCATAGTAATTTATAATAAATAGATAGGTCAGTGTAATAACAGAATATACTCGAATCAGCGTGAGTTCATCAATCTGATGGCCTATTGGGAGAAGCTGTTCCGGAGACTCTTGGTCCTGGCTTTTGTGTTGTGATACCTCTTCCCAGCTGCACTAGATTGTGTTTGGTTTGGCCCGGGTCCCTAATGATCCTACGGGCCCTTTTCACAAACCTGTCCTTGTAAATATCCTGAATCATGGAAAGTTCACAACTAGAGATGCGTTGGTCTATTGGTACCACTCTCTACAGTGTCCTGCGATTAAGGGAGACACAGTTCCATACCAGGCAGTGATGCAGCCAGTCAGAATGCTCTCAATTATGTCCCCGTCGAAAGTTCTTAGGACCTGCTGGCCGATACCAAACTTCCTCAACCGTCTGAGCTGAAAGAGCGCTGTTGTACCTTTTGCTCACCACAGGGTGGTGTGTACAAACTACGTGAGGTCCTCGGTGAGGTGGATGCCGAGGAACGTGAAGCTTTTTACCCTTTCAAGCCCGAATCGATTGACGCCAGTAGCGGTTAGCCCGTCTCCATTCCTCCTGTAATCCACAACCAAAACCTTTATTTTTTCGACCTAGAGGGAGAAGGTTGTATTCTTGATACTACTGTGTCTGAGAGGTGACTTCGTCTCTGTAGGTCACCTCGTTATTGTTTGAAATAATGCCAATCAATGCAGAGTCGTCGGCAAATATAATTAGCAGATTGGAGCTGCGGGTGGCGATACAGTCGTGGGTATACAGTGAGTAAAGGAGGGGAGAGTACACAGCCCTAATGTGTTCCTGCATTGAGATTCAATGGGCTGAAGGTGAGGGACCCCTCTTTTACAACCAGCGGGCGATCTGACAAGATGTCCATTAACCAGCACACCAGCAGAGTCAAGGCTGAGTGCTTTGAGCTTCCTGTCAAGGCTCGATGAACTACAGTTTTGAATGCTGAATGCTGTCCGTTAACAACATCTCACTTCTGCGTATGTAGAACAGTGGCTGATGGTTTGATGTGACTACAGTTCTTTGTGCTTGAGGGAGAAACTGCCGTGGTCTTTTACTCCGGATGATCACTGTGTCCACCTGTCCGGTGATGAGCCAACAGCTGGTCATCCTCCAGCAGCTCTGCAACCTACTGCTTGCCGGGACGTCGCCCACTCCTTGACCAGAAAAATCCGGTATGCTATAGAACACTGGTCAGATTGCATCTGGAGCATCCATTCAGCTTCTGTCGCCCGAATTACAAATGATGCCGAGGATTTGGAAAGGCTATAGAAGAGATTATAAGGAGAACTTCTGGGTTTGCACCGACTAGGATTGTTCTTTCCGGAGTGGCGGAAACCATGGCGAGAACTGAGAGGATCGTTATTGTCATAAAATGAAATGATTTAACGATGTCTAATTAGGTTCCACCTGGAGTTTGCATTTAGTTTCGGCCGTCCCATTACAGTAAGGATGTCACGCCTTTGGAAAGGGTTTAGAAGAGGTTTATAGAGAGGAGGTCTACAAGGAGGATTAGCACGAACTTGTGTAAATCTTTCCAGAATGGAGGCCGCTAAGGGGAGAGAGAGAGACTTATCACAGTCATGTATACAGTAGTCAGCTGTAATCCTTCTCACAGCATCAAACCACCGAATACCAAAGGACATGCAGTTAAGGTGAGAAGGGAAAACGTTCAAAGGAGATGTGTGCGGAAATGTTTAAAATAAACCAAAGCCCAGAGTTGCGGGTGTTTGGATTGCATTTCTGATGTGGTGTCGGAGCCGGGTAAAGCAATGGTATTTATGAGGCTCTGTATTAGGCAAAGAAATAGAGAGAGAAGGCAGAGATGTGGACGACATGCAGGCAGATGGATTAGCGTAACTTGCAATGACCGGCATAATCATATTAGCCGAGCATCACAGACTAAATTTTCACTTCTGTCTCGCAGTTATATGTTCTAACAGGAGAAATAATCACTGATGAAGTAAATTTCTTTTCCATTCCGGCCTGAAAATCAGTTCCTTTATTCTCAACCTGTAACCCATAGAAACAGAATTCGCAATCAGAGGAAGCATCCTATCTGTAATCAGTCCAAACTATCTGACAGAATCCAACAATTCTCCTGACAATTCCAGAGAATACAGGCGCAGCGCACTCGCTCTCCCCTCACTCGGACAGCCTGCTATCTCCTCAACCTGTCAAGTTTGTGCAAGGATAGTCCCTCTAGTCTCTCTGTTGATGAAATGTGAGGAAAGGCGCTTTCTTACCAGAAACGTATAACCCAATTCCCAGTAACACATCTCTGCACCTCTTCTCTAATCCTCCTGTATTACAGAACAAACCACTGTTTACCTTACCACGTAACCACGAATATTAACTCTCAGTAATATTTTCACAAGGACTTCCAGGTCCCTCTAAACATTTCACTGTGTCACCTCGTTAAAATGTGTCCCACATGTGGGCGAGCTTCCCGGTGGGACAGCTTTCACCAGTCACCTCCGGACCCGCAGTCACAAACCCTCCACCTGACAGAAGTTGTGCTCGTCTTCGACTCCGAAGGACGAACAACAACGTTGAAATGTCATTTTTAGTCTGCATCTCTCGGAATGGATGGCATCAGATTTCCCCGAACTCTGTCCATCTGTCAAATCCTCACTCGTTCACTTCATCTGACATCCCCAAACTCTCTCCGAACCCTACTCACTACTGACGCTGCCACCGAGCTCTGTAACAGCAGCAGACATGGATATAATAGACTGTGAAGAGCTGTGGTCTCGGACCAGTCCCGGTGTCACCCAACTGGTCACTGCTTCCGAAATCGAAAGTGGCCATTTATCCCCTCGCTCTGCTTTTGGAACGCTGATTGAATCTCAGTCCACACAAGTATATTACCCACAATCCCATGTACATATCAGGAGCTTTATTCAAGTCCACCTATACCACACTTAACGTTTTCCTTCTTTCATACTTTTTCTCCTTTCTTCGACTCACACTGACTCGGTCAACGCTGTTGTTGCTGTCATCGCATTTCCCTGAGTGGGTATGTGAGTTCTGGTTCTCTTTGTCTGCATTTGGCACACTGTGTACATAATACAATAGGAAGATTCACTGTCCGTGGTTCAGTGCAACAGTTGTATTGGACATGTGTATCTGCGTCTTGGGCTCAGTGTGGGACTGAACGTTTCTGATGTCAAAGGCTATGGGACGGATAAGATGTCAGTGTCTCTGTGCTCTGTAACACACCTTGTGTGTGTGAAAGAAACGGCTACTATGTGCCCTGTCCCTCCATAGAAGGGTATCGGATTTGAAAGAACTATTTGCGTGTGTGTAGGAGAACGAAACTGGGTCAGTGAGGGAGAGTTAAATGTCAGACTGTGTGAAGTCAGTGCCTGTCTGTCTCCTGTCTCTCCCTCTCTCTCTCTCTCTCTCTCTCTCTCTCTCTCTCTCTCTCTCTCTCTCTCTCTCTCTCTCTCTCTCTCTCTCTCTCTCTGTCCTTCCCCCACCCCCATACACACATACATAACTGAAATTACATCTTACCCTTGACATTCACTTCCAGCCATCCGGCATCTGTTCATCTCCCAATTGATAGTACTGCTTCTATCGCTCTGACCCTTCCTTTGCAGATTAAAACATTTCTTCTCAATTTTCGTTTGGCCTCTGTCAGATTTGACATGCGCATATTAGACTCATACATCAGTAACATCACAAAATGCTGGAGGAGTTGAGTTAATATTGCTGCTCTATGAGAAAGCACGAGTGTTGTGTCTGCATATGTAGGCATTAATGCTTTCGTCTATGTATTTGTACGTGTGTGTTTGTGTGCATGTGGGAGTGCCTATGTATGTGTGTATTTGTTTGTGTGTGTTGGGGGGGGGGTTGCTGGAGGTTGAGCAAGAGGAAACTAAAAGACTGATGGACAGTTCTGAAAGGTAAAGCGCAGAACAGATGTTGGGTGTCTGTGTTTTTGTTCGGGTCATCAAAAACGTGAAATCTGTAAATGCAGCTGCTCCGTGACAAAGCTGTCTTTGTCATTAGCCTGATGAGTCACTGCTGAGGGAAAGCCCAGGAATGTTGATGTGTTTGGCTTGAATCGGCGAATACTTACATCAGAGACAAGGGTGTTGAATTAAAGAGCTTGTTCAAGTAACTGTAAACAAAGGAAATTAATCAGGGGTATAATCGTATCTCTGGAGAGCGATCCTGTGTATAAATCAGAGGTATTTTGAATGCACCAGTTCAACGTTCTGCCAGAGCTGTGAATTGGGGAGCAACGTAAGTCACAGATTCTCACTGAAATGCTGCATCAGTTCTTCTTGCGAATACAAAAAGTTTATTATCCCTTTATTTCAGCCTTTGGAATTCTCTGTAAGCCACTGTGTCTGCTGCTGCTGAAGACTGAAGATTAATTCCAATATTGTGATTGTTTCTGTCGCTGCGTTCCGCTGTCACCTGTCCATCCCCGGTGCTCCGTATTTCAGGAATTTGCACTGTATTTCGAAATAATTTGTTACGCATCCCGCTGAGATAACATGCACTGATTGTCTGTATTTGAGCGTTTGTCTGAGTTAGGTGTAGCAATAAAACCATCAGCTGTTTGTAACAATTTAACAAACGCGAGAGTTCTATGTTGCAGCACAAAAAGTGTAGACTTTTGATAACCGTGCACTGTGACGGAATGTGAAGCCGCTGAGGGACAACACCATGAAGTGGTTGCCGAGACAATTAACAAAACCAAAGTGTTGCTTCATAATTATCAATACTGTTGAATATATTATATAACATCAAACTTTGACAGCGTTACAGGCATCTGGGCGCGGCACCGAACTTGCTGTTGGTCGTAGAATTCCTTTTCCCCATTTCCCTGCAATGTATTGAGTGGCGGCGTCAGGTCTGTCTGAGTGGTTGTGTCGCTACTAAAAAATATCGCATTCAGTATTGACTGCGAGGACGGAGTTACCAGATTATCTATCCCACTTCTACTTTCGGTACTCAGTAACGAGTCCATATTCAGATCATAACACTTCAATTTACTCAGAAAACTCACATTCCTACGACGCCTGTGCCCCCGACCCTCCTGCAAGCCTTCCACTTTTAAATGCAAGAATAATGTGGGGATGTCACAGAATCCTTACAACAGCTCGATTCGTTTCCGTTCTGTATTTTCTCAGCTTGTTCTTCCCTGTCTCTTCCAGGGAACCTGGTGGCGATTGTGATCCTGTCCCGAGGAAAGTGCTGTCTCTCCAAATGTTTCACTCTCTACATGGTGGGAATGGCGGCAACCAATCTCCTATCTCCGATCCGCTGCTGCGGTGGACTGCTGGGTTGTATTTTCCCCGTTCATTCCTGGACATCACTCCTGTGTGCAGACTCAATATGTGGATGGTATTTGCGAGCACTGCGACCTCTGTCTGGCTGACTGTCGCTTTCACCGTCGACCGATTTGTGGCTATTTGCTGTGAGAAACTGAAAACAAAATATTGCCCCGAGAGAACGGCGGCTGTGGTTATTGGGATAGTGAGTATGCTGGCCTGTTTGGAGAGTGTCCCCTGGGGCTTTGTATATGAGCCTGTGATAACAATTGATGGTATCCCCTGGTATTGTGTTCTTACACCGAGCTACAGGAACTCCCCCTCATGGGCGGCATTGATGCTATTTCACCGCATATTAACCCCTTGTGTCCCATTACTTCTGATATTATTGTTCAATATTCAGACTGTCAGGCGGATTCTAGAGGTCAGTCGGACCCGCTGGGGGCTACGGGGACAAATGAGTGGAGAGAATGACAATGGCCGGGAGATGGAGAACCGACGCAAATCCATCGTTTTGCTCTTCAGCATAGCCGGTAGTTTCATGCTATTGTGGGTAACGCAGGTTGTATTTTATATCTGTCAACGGATTTCCAAGAGTGTTGTTCATTCTTCTTTCACGGATCCCTGTTAAATCACAGAAAACACATCGGGAATGCTGCAGGTTCTCAGTTCCTGCACCAACACGTGTATTTACGCCCTGACTCAGAGCAACTTCCGGGAAGAAGTAAAGAATGCGGTGAAATATCCACTGAATCAGATGTTGAAACTCATGAAACATTAGAAATAAACGGTGAAAAATATTACAATTTATCTGCCTTCCTGCCTCCTTTTCTATAGCCCCACTGGTGGGTGAATGGAAACAATGTGATGAGCAGAGTTAATAAATGAACACGAGAACATATACAGATTCTCGAAATACAAAACGACACACACATCATTATCATAATGCAGTCTGTCGGCCCAGAATGTCGACAAAGGATAAAACGTGCAATTTAATGTCAGAGAAATGTATACAATATACATCGTGAAATGCTTTTTCTGCACAAACATCAAAGAAAACCGAGAAGCGTCACAAAGAATGAAAGAAACTTAAATGTCAGAACCCCAAAGTAACACCCCCACACAGCTCCCCTCTGCCGGGAGTAAGGGGCTGTAAGCAAATCGCCCTCCCTCAGCAAAAAAAGCGCAGCCGCTACCGAGAACAAGCGTGAACAAGGCGAGAACAAAGTTATAGACTTGCAATTACCTATCGCACTTCATCCGGTATTCAACAGGACACGGGTTCCTTCTCTCCCTAATAAGGGAAAGAGAGGTGTCCCCCATTTTCATAGCGAACGGGAGACATAACAACGACCCACTGGTCTGCGATGTTAGAAAAAGTCCGTTCCCTCGCTTTCTACGAGCACTGTCCCTTAATATCGCGAAGATCTCGCGTCTTCGGACCCACAGTGTAAGATGTTGCAGCCTGCCCGAAGTCAAACGTGTCTCCTGCCGTGAAATCGACCCTCGATCCGAGGGTCGGTTCTACCCGTGCCGCCCACAAGGGCGAACCGCTGACCGGTCCTGAAAGCCGAAGAACCGGTCCCATTCCCGCATGGAACCGAAGTCGGTCTTTAACTCCAGGTCACGGTCTTCAAACGGACCTTGAAAGGAAAAAATAAAGATATTAATGAGTGTACCTCCATCTGAACTCCACCTCCAACTCTTTTTCATTGTCGCTACCTGGTCTGCCGCTTTCCTCCTGCATTTTGCGTGCGTTGCCTTACAGTTACAAAATAGCTGCTCAAACTTGGTCCCGGCGGCACCACTGGCCTCAGAATCCCCTTCGCATCTCAGCCGCCGCTCCGGACAAATTGAAGTCTGGGGCTTCATTTTCCCCGGCTTTCCGATTCTGGCAAAACTGCATGATCATGGAGTGTATTTTCCTCTCTATAAAACAATCCTGCTACCAAAATCACCCGTCTGTCTTCTCAACATTTCTGTTTTCTTTTTATTTCTGTTTCATCTGTTTCCCCCTGTCGGTTCTCCTTTGCTCTGCCTCCTTGAAATATATTCGAGTAATAGATTTTAACAGTTTTATAAATGCCGACACAGGACCATTACATTTACTTATCGTTCTGTGTGAGTGAGTGAGTGAGAGTGAGTGAGTGAGTGAGTGAATGAGAGAGAGAGAGAGAAAGCGAGAGAGAGAAAGAGGATGAGAGAGAGAGAGAAAGGGAGAGAGAGAGAGAGAGAGAGAGAGAGAGAGAGGGGGGAGAGGGAGAGAGAGAGAGAGAGAGCGGGAGAGAGAGAGGGAGAGAGAGAGAGAGCGAGAGAGAGAGAGAGAGAGAGAGAGAGAGAGAGAGAGGGAGGGAGAGAGAGGGAGAGAGAGAGAGAGAGGGAGAGACAGGGAGAGAGAGAGAGAGAGAGAGAGAGAGAGAGAGGGAGAGAGAGAGGGAGAGAGAGAGAGAGAGAGAGAGAGAGAGAGAGACAGAGACAGAGACAGAGAGAGTACTGTTGTGAACTACAGAACGAAGGAGAGATAGAAACTGATGTATTCAAATCCTGTTCAGTATCAACACGGCGCTGCCAACACGGATCCGCCGCAGGACAGAGAATATTCGAATAAAGAATATCGTCAAACACCTAATATGTAGAAAAACATATCACAAGGTGCAGCCAACAAAAGTAAGCAAATATCATTCATAAGTGAAGCTCCTGAAAGTGATTCCACAACCACGAAGCCACTCATCACCGCAGCCGATTCAGGAGTCCATTAGATGCAGGCCAGCGCCGATATCAGTAAACCTGATCGAGCGGTGAGTTGAACCAGCCCTTCTCTTGCTCCCAGCCCCGACACCACGACGGGTTCAATCTGACACGGCAGTTAAATTGTTCAAATTGCCGATCGTTCTTCGCTTACAGCCCAGGGCCCTGCCACTTGCACATTTTGTCTACAAAGTTAACCCGGAATGCAACAAAAATAAAACGAGGTACAGATATAAAAGATGATATATCAGGGTAATCCAGTCAGTTACATTAAGGAATAAACCAAAAGTCTTTGTCAAGTATTCAGTATGAGAGAGGCAAGAATGGATATTGGCAGTGCTGAGAGAATGACAATGAGAATGGGAATGACAGTGCTGAGTGTGTAATGCAGTTCAAAGAAATGTCGGATGAAAATAACTATTATGCCTCAGCCTTCACTGTTAAACACACCAGCAATATACTTAAAAGTCGCGAATGTCAGAGCGCAGGGGTGGGTGTATTTGCTCTTGGTAACGAGTAGGTACTTGGGATGCTGAAAGGTTTGACGGTAGATAGGTCACCTGGACAAGATCGAGGAAACACCAGGGTTCGAAAAGGGATTTCTAAGGAGATGCTGAAGCGATTCGTAATGATATTTCAAGAATCACTAAATTCGGGAATTGTTCCAGCGGACTAGGAAATGTCAAATGTCCGTCCGCTATAAGAAGGTGCTCGAGGCAGCAAATAGGAGACTATAGGTGAGTTATCCTGTTCTTCAATGACCCAGTCAGAGTCCTGACCTTCACCCAGTCGAACAGACCTGGGAAGTCCATAGGAGTGTTACCACTGGCGCTCCCCAACCAACCTGGCATAGCTTGAACAATTTTGCGAGGTGTACTGGGGCAAATCTTCCTTCATTCTGCTGTGTAAAGTTCATAGAGAATTATCCCAAGCAATATACTGGCTGTAATATCATTAAAATGATTGAACTAGGTACTGAGAAAGGTGCTTTGAATACTTTCTATCTGTTGAGGTTTTTTTTATGTCTTTTACATTTACAATAATCTCCGCTTTTAGGTGATTCTGTATAAAAGAAAAACAGAAAATTCACAAATAAAGACTCTTATTTCAATTGATCAAACTCTCTGTATGCAATACGCAAAAATGTGAATGCCGTTTTGTTTTTAATCACCTCTTTCCGAGGGAAGCAACTATGCTTTCATCTTATCTATGTCAGTCATGAGCTGTTAAACCTGCATCAGCTCACCCTTCAAACTTCTACGGTCCATGGAATTTGCAACGTTCTTGTATTTCAGACCCAAAAGTAAGGAACATCCTGGTAAACCCTTTATGTTTTAATGAAATCTTAACTTCAGCACAATGATCAACTCTGTACCGAAAATTCAAAGTGCGCAACATCCACGTATTGCATAAAAGCAACAAAACTTCCTAATTCCTACCAACAGTCAATCTGCAAATGCTGCAAATCCTAACAACACCACAAACTGCTGGAGGAACTCAGCAGGCCAGGCAGCAGCGATGGAATATGTAGAGTCCATTTTTCGTAGCCGAGGTCGTTCATCAGGAATACAAACACCTCAGTTTTTTTTTCCTTCCTGTCCTAATGAAGGGTCTCGATCTGAAACATCGACTGTAACCTTTTAGATAGATGTTCCCTGGACTGCTGAGATCCCTCAGCATTTTGTGTGTATGTCTCGTATCCTATATTTATTAGTCCTCTGAATGAAAAAAGTATTTCATCACTCTATCTAGATGTGCCATTGTTTTCAGTAAACGATGCTTTTGCATCCTCGGCCCCTCCCTTTCCCTGGATTCCATTCGTCACTGTGTACATCCTACACTGGTTTTAAGTTCCACGTTGCAATGCTTCACATGTAGTTGTCTGAACTCTATTTGCCAATCCACAGCCCACGTTGCTAAATAATCCCCTTATGTTTTTTTTTCATTGTCAGCTAAACTAGTACAACAACAGCAACTTTAGTATCATTTGAAAACTAAGCATGCCTCACATATCCACACTCAAATAATTAATATAATGTTTAAAGCACAGATGTGCTGGAACTAGCCCCTGTGATACAACATTACAGACAAGTCTCATTTCTGAGAAACAAACTTCAAGTATCATCCTCTGCTTCCTCCCGCTGAGGTAATTGTGAACCCAATCCGCTCAGTCTTTCAACTATCATCCTCTGCTTCTTCCCACTGAGGTAATTGTGAACCCAATCCGCTCAGACTTTCAACTATCATCCTCTGCTTCCTCCCACTGAGGTAATTGTAAACCCAATCCGCTCAGACTATCAACTATCATCCTCTGCTTCCTCCCACTGAGGTAATTGTGAACCCAATCCGCTCAGTCTTTCAACGATCATGCTGTGCTTCCTCCCTCTGAGATAATTGTGAACCCAATCCGCTCAGTCTTTCAACTATCATCCTCTGCTTCCTCCCACTGAGATAATTGTGAATCCAGTCCGATCAGTCTTTCAACTATCATCCTCTGCTTCCTCCCACTGATGTCATTGTGAACCCAATCCGCTCAGTCTTTCTCGATCCCACGCTATCTAACCTGTTAGACTAATGTGAACACAGGAATACGTTAACCCTTTCCCATAATCAGAGAAGAACGGAATTATTGCAGTTATATCGACACAGGAGGTGCATCATATGAAACATCCGGTGCTCGTTCTGCCCAGAGTCTGCATTGCTGCGGCGCCGACAACCCAGGCGGTCAGACAGAAGTGGCCTGAGGCCTTCATCTTCCCCAGTGTGTCCCCCGAGGAAACACAGACATCCCCTCGAACTCCAACCATCAATTTGCTTTGCCCGGGGTTTTCGATGTGTTCCTGATCTCACTCGTGCATCAGGAATGAAAAAAGACTTGGTGGCAGGACAGCTCTGTCTGTTCACCGTGGCGCGGATCCCCAGGCCAAGAGGAGTACGGTCTTCTCAGGGCACTATCACCGTGGTCCGATATTCCTGGGTCGGTGGAGGACCATGGTGGCCGGATGTCCCCAGAACTGGGATCCTAATATAACCGCATGAATCTCATTGTGAGAGTGGGTGATGATCCCACACTTGTCGGTAATTGGGTGCCGATGCCAGGCTGGGAGAAATGGCCAGTGCTTTGATACTGAGAGTCGATGTTGGGAGCGGTGTGTAACATGAAGCAAGGCGACGGGTCCAAACCATGTTCTTCATTCTCACTGGACCGGGCAGTTGAATACCCTCGTGGCCATAAACAGGAGCTCCAGATTGAAATGGTAAGAGAGAAACTTGAGTGAAATGTCTCTGAGAGTGGACTAACACTGAAGAGATAGTTTTGATCAGCAGTGAACCGGCTCCACGGAACCGGCTGGGAATGGCAAAGAGACTGTGGAAATGTGGCGGCACAGATGCGCCGGGTAACTTGCTCCTAGTGTTATCGAGCACAGAATCCCAGGCATCAGCACCTGTCTTCCTTCTGAACCATGATTCTTCACTGCGTTCTCCCAAGCTTGATCATATCCTTCTACAAATGGGTGCAGCGGAGGTGGTAAGAGAAGTCATAACAACATCGCAGATAATTACAGACCAGTCAGTCTTACGTCAGTGTGGGCTCAGTGTTGGAAAATGTTCTTGGAGGGTATTTCTGACTATGTGGAGGAGGGACTGATATGCGATAGTTATAAAGGGTCGGTCATGATTCACGAATGTGATTTAATTATTAAGCACACCGAAGAAGATACAACAGTGGATGCTGTGTACAGGAATTTTAGTAAAACGCTTGATAAGATTCCCAATTGTACGCTCATTCGGAAAATAATAAGTTACGTGATAGAAAAAAATGGCTGTGGTGATTCACAGCTGGTTTTGTCTGCCCATTGAAGGTTGTCTGCAATATTAGATGGAGAGTCTCTACCTGGAGATCGGTGACGAGTGGGGTTCCGCAGAGTTCTGATCTACGACTCCAACTCTTTTGAATTTTACCAACTAATTTGGTGAGGAAGTGGATCCTTGCGCTGGTACCATTGCAGAACACGTTAATGTTGGTATTGTTGTGGATGGAGTGGTCGGTTCTTGTTGGTTACCAAAGGGTACTGATAAGTGCGGAGCTGGTCTGAGAATTGGCAAATTATGTTCAATGTGGAAAGGTGTGGCCTCATTTAGAAGGGATAATTACTGCCTAAATACTGCGCGCAGGACTAGGAGCATCTCAGAGTCCACATCCATCGATCCAGCAAAGTGGCCACGCAAGTTCATAGGGCTGTCAAGAAGGTGTGAGAAGTGTTGGTCTCAATCGTCAGGGGACTGAATTAAAGATATATGTAGAAAGTACCTGAATGGTATAGATCATTGCGACATCACATCATATGTGATTTCTTCACTAACAGAAAGCTAAGTTGATAAATCATCTCGGACAACTGTGTTCCCCTTCCGATTAATTTATAGAGTTACAGCACATAACGACACTAGGACAGGTAGGGGTCAAGCACTGTACAGAGAGGACGGGGTCTCCCGGGTCATATTAAACAGGGCAAAAGTGTGTGGATATTTCCCGTGTTATACCGACCGGGATTTGAAGAGGTGGCTGCAATGAGCAGGTGAGATCTCAGCTCTGCACATTGTGCGGACCAGGGGGACTACAAAGGAACCAAGAAGATCAGGGTTTTAGGTAAAGGAAGAACAAACAAGAGGCCAGGTGGAATATTGGACTAATTGAAATTGAAAATTGAAGTGATTGAAATAGGGAAAATGCGAGGAGCGGAATATGTTTTTGCAGCTGCCTTTCCGCTGGAAGACACCAGCAATATGCCTGAAATTGACGAGATTCAGCGATAGAGGTGAGTGCCAAAGTCATTGCTGAAGAGACACGGTTGGGCAGGCTGAATTGCCTGGAGATGACTAAATCACATGGGCCACATGGACCGCATCCAGGCTTCTGAATGAGAAACCTGAGGACATTGTGCTGGGTTTTGTCGTGGTCTTACAAAAATTACTTACTTCGGGAAATTTTGAAATTCTCAAATGTGACACTACTGTTTAACCGGGTAGGGAGGTAAAGGACGCCAGGATATAACCCAGTTCTCCCACCATGCTGCTGGTAAGATGACATAGAGTTTCCCAAGGGGTTGGCAATTTATTGGATCCCCATGGCAGACTTATTCAGAAAGTCTGTGGACTGCTTGTATTCAGAACTGGAATGTCCACGGAAGGCTGTGGGTGTTAGCGATGGAGTGTATTGTACCTGGGGTTCAGTGACTAGTGGTGTTCCGGAGGAATTTGTTCATGGATCCCTGCACTTTGTAATCTTTATAAATGGCTTATAGGTGGAATGGTGGGTTATACCGTTTGCAGATCACACGAAGGCTGGTTGTGTGGGGGATAAATGATTGTGAAAATTCGGCGTGACATCCAAAGCTTCTACGAACATTGTTTGGTGTTCCGTGGCAAATATGTTGACTGGATGCAAAAAGAGAGGTACCGGAAAAACAATGGTCCTGAACGAACATTCTGGAAAAAGTATCAGATCGACTCCAATCCATCTTGGGTAATGCCCTCGTCACCCACCCAGCGACTGCATTCTTGTCATCTACACCGACTGCGGCCACAGTTAGTCAGCATCGATCGTCATGGATGCCCAGGCCATGATCTCGCCTCGTTGCTGCCACCAGAGAGAAGATACAGTCGCCTTCAAGCTGACTTCATCAGTTTGAGGAAGTTATTACCCCTCAGCATCAGGAACCACAGAGGATGACTTCAGTCAGTTTGACTCGACCCATTGCAAAAATGGTCCCACAATCTCTGGACTCACTGTCAATGATCATCTCATTCTCCAGAAAGTAATAGCTTAATCTTTGTTATCATTATTTATATTTTTTCCTTCGTTTGCATCTGTACAGTATGTTATCTTTTGTCTGTTGGTTATTTTGTCTGTTTTGTTGGATGCGGTACTTCATTAACTCTATTTGGTTTCACGGTTACACTGAGTCTGCCCGGAAGCAAACGAAACTCTTGAATATGTAGAGATGTGCATGTACTTTCTTAAACAGAAAGGATAAGTACCTTGCAATTTGAACTTTGTTGTTACCATAGATAGCAAAATACGTTGACTTGATGCACAGTGGAAATCAAACCATTGGGAATTCAACCCAGAAAACTGGCCAATGCAAAGCCAGCCAATTATATAATACAAGACTAAAAGTTTATTCAGATATTCTACATGAAATATAAAATTCAGGCGACAGTAGACAGTGAATGACTAGAAATGTTATTGGATGGGCAGTGATGGGAGAAGAAGGAAATGGAGGACGAACTGAATAAGTACGTTGCATTAGTTTTCACTCTGGAAGACACCACGGGTACACCTTAAGTTCGGGACCGTCTGCAAACAGAGCAGGTGAAGCCAACATTGCAACAGGGAAGGTTCTGTGGAAACTGGAAGGTCTGATGTTAGTGTAATTCCCTGGACAGTACTTCTGCTGTTGTGCTGTAGGTATTTATCTTTTCATCACATCACGTTGTTAGGGAATAAAGGAGAACACAACGACTGTAATAATTACGGAGGCATATTCCTGCTCAACGCCATTCGGAGGACATTTTCCCGAGTAGTTCTTAAGCGGCTGCAGACTCTGGCAAAACACATCTGCCCTGAGTCTCAGCGTGGCTGCAAAGCAGAAAGATCCAACATTGACAAGATCTTCTCCCTTGGGCAGCGACAGGAGAAGAGCCGGGAGCAGAGACAGCCTTTGTACATTCCCTTTATCGATCTACCATGGCTACCGAGCTGGTCAGCAGAAAGGGCTTCTTCACACTCCTGCCGAAGATCGGCTGCCCATCGAAGCTGCTGAATCTCATCGCGACTTTCCACGACGGCATGCAGGGGACAGTACAATTCGATGGATCATCCTCTGAGCCCTTCCCCATCCAGAGCAGGGGTGAAGCATGGTTGTGTCCTTGTCGCAATGGTCTTCGAGATCTTCTTCTGCCTCGTACTGCTGTACGCTTTCAGGACATCTGATAACGGAGTGCACCGACACACGAGGGCCGACGGCAAGCTCTTCAACCTTTCACGCCTCAGCGAGAAGTCCAAAGTGCGTCAGGTCCTGTTCCGGGAGATAGTCGTCACTGATGATGCCGCCCTGACGTCACACACACAGTCTGCTCTCCAGAGGCTAGTCAGATCCCTGTCTCATGCTTGCCAAGAGTTTGGTCTCACCATCAGTCTGAAGAATGCAAGATCATGGGCCAGGACGTCAGTGATCTCCCGAGCAGCTGCATCTGCGAGCACACCCTGCAAGGGGTAGATGAATTCACCGCCAAATGCTACTGTAATTTGAGGAAGTCCAGTGTAAATCCATCAGCGGTCCAGAGAACCAGCAACATATGAGGACTTGTTTCTGCAGATTCTCAGTCCCTATTATTACACGATATCTAATCTTCATGACAACCCAATTATCTAGCAGCATTTGGAAGTAAGTAACTGCCCCATTTCATTAGTTACGCAACTTATGTTTCATTGAAATATTATTAAGAAGCGATTTGTATTTAACAATCCCGTTCTAACATATCGCCACTTCCAAGTGAGTGCCAATCGAGCCCCTTGCCTGCATTTCCATCCTCGGTGTAGAATGTGTTTTCATTCTCGGTTAGATTCTACGAGACACATTCAATGTATTCTTCCGGTACTGACTGTCCACAGTCCTAACACCTAATTTGACTCTACCTTCCAAATGCTCTTGCCATCCTGGCAGATTCTCCACATCTTCTCTCATCCAAGGCTAATTTAATGTAAGTGCTATCTCTTGCCAAATCTTCCATATAACTGAAAACCAACGTTATTAACATTTGACTCTGTCCTTCAGGCTTTTTTATCATCCTGGCAGATTCCATCACAGCCTCTCATCTTCCAAGGATAATCTAACCCCTCTTCCAAATCAACCATATAACTGACAGCAAACACTCTGAGCATTTATGTTACAAGCTTATCGTTTGATTCTCAGGATAGGAAGACAACATAAATAATAAAATTTAATACTGTTATTGACCTTTCTGAAGCAAAATTGCCGGGCGCACGTTAGTCCTACTGAAGATAATGTCGAAGATGAAAACCAGGCAGCTTCATAGGAATAAATTACTCAAGAATGCCGCCTTCCGGAATAGTTGGTGCAACGCATGCTCAGTTTGTCCAGTGTGATCACAGGTCACGGGCACAATTTATCTCATGTAGTTAATGCCTTATTCCTCCGCAATCCGACAAGAGGTTCGACTCGATGCGTTAACTGTACTCTTTTCATAGATGCTGCCCGGCCTGCTGAGCTCTTGCAGTATTTTGTGTGTGGAACATGTTATTGTACAAGAAGTGAATCAGCTGCATGAACTTCCTTCTAAAACCTTAACTCGGCGGAATATAAACATCTATAAATCGCCATTGACCGCGGTAATCATGAATTATCGTGGGAGTGCTTTCCCGTCGTGCAGTCAGCATTGAGCATTGGGAATGATTTCATAACCTGACAACTTTACTGCAAATTTGAATTCAATTGAACAAATCAATTCAATATAATCCCTCCTCCCACTTTATCTGGAAAATTAGTCCTATAGCGACATGAGGTTGTATATTACATTCGGTTCACTCGGGAAGTTCACGTTCGTAAAACTACGGTCCGGCCTGCTGCAGACCAACAACAACGTGACCACTTTCACTGCTGACTGATATGTGCAAGCAACTGATTCAGTTCATTTACAATTGATATTTGTGTTTGTTGCCGACTGTGTCAGCGATCCTGCACCACGTGATAGGAGAAACGTCTTAAGGGGTTGAACAATGACTGGAGAGCGAGGAACTTGAAACGGAACTGCAGGACAGCGAACAACTCCGGAAAATCTTGATTTAACTCATTTCATTTGTCCACAATGTCGCTTATGTGGTCTCATCTCCATTGCTATTAATTATTCTTTTACATTCTTGAGATTTTACCTTCCAGCAGTCTCAATCTCGGAAAAGACTAATGAAATGTGATTACATTTATCAGAGTCGCTCTGACACTACCTAATTTCAAACGCTACACCTGCGGATAAAGTCAGAGAGCAGGAATGCATCACCACTGAATGATCTTTTGCTCGAAGTATTTAATACTTAACGCGCTTTCTTCACTAAAAGACATTTAACCCCACTGGGCCATTACAATGCACCATAATCGAATGTGTCCGGCTCATTTTACCGTCCGATAATGCAAGTAGAATTAGAAAAGGCGCAGCGGGAGACCCAACATCTTTCAGGAGCTTCAGCATTTTAGAATTATTTTCCTAGCCGATACACATATGGGACACGACTTAGTCAGTCAGAGACAGATTACTTACGATAGGAACAAAGTACGCAGATGAATCTGTCTGAATTTTAAATCATCATCAGACTCTGATGGTAAATGCAAGTCGAAGTGAATTCAGGATTTTGCTCCATATCAAGTTTAAAACATTTTCATGGGGATCACTAAACTGAACATATAGCAAACCAGCTCTTTCAGCAGCTTATCCTCGGAAAACGTACGTGGAAACAAAGTGGCACAGCTTGTGCAGGAATTACAAGACAATTCTGATGTTTCAGTAATTAGAAACAACTTCTTAATGACTTCACATACAAAATGCTGCCTAGCCTGCTGTGTTCTACCATCATTTTTTTGTGTGTTGTTGTTTAAATTTCCAGCATCTGCAGATTTCTCGTGTTTGATTCTTAATGACTTAACGTTTGTCAAGTGATACACCAACTTGGATTGCGCAATATATTTCCGAAAATCCGATATATGATGTTGCTTCACTGATTGGAACGTTTCTCCGTTCAGTGTTTTGAATGCTGAAAACCGGGCAGAGTTCACAGTCAGCTCTTCAGCTCCATATTGAGTTTATTCTGGGTAGGTAGAGTCAAAAAAGGTAATTGAATGCTCTTTTTTAGATAACCTGTACTGTTCATGCTGATTTTAGTATAACGGCTGTCAACGTGTTACTGGGACTGGGACAGACGTCCGGATTTCCAGACGTATCGCGCTCTTTGGAAATTGGAGAATGATTAAGGCTACATTTAGTCCAGCATGAAAACCAGATAGAAAGTCTCCAGCTGATTCTGATTTTGTATTTACATTTTAAAATCTAAGAACAGGCGTTGAAAACATGAGAAAATGGTGTCGTTGAATCAGAATAAATGCAATGAGACCATAAAAGCCTTGGAAAGAATTAGGCCATTCCGCAATTGCATTTCGCTCCGCCATTCCATTATGATTGATTTATTGTTAACTTTGTACCTTCATGCCCTGATTAACTGAGAAGATATAAAAATCCGCCTTAAATCCATCCAGTGACTGGACCTGCACCGCCGACTGTGACAATCGGTTCACAAATTTACCGTGCGTGGCTAAAGGAAAAATTCCTCATCTATGTGCCTCATCGATGTCTCTCAATTCTGTGCTATCCCCTCCTAATTTCTCCCACTATCGGAAAATGTCTCTCCAACTCCACTCTATCCAGGCATTGCAGCATTCGAAAGGTTTCAAACAGATCCCTCCTCATTCTTCTGAACTCCCGTGAATACAGACTCGGTATAATCAATTCACTGTAATTGATTACAACCAAGTAGCTTGCCACATGTGTCACTGCAAAGAGATCACAGCTCAATACCATCACAATACAAAACCCCTGGAAACAGAATGAATCCAGGAATATATAAAGCAGGACATTAGCTTGAATGAGCGGGACAGTGTTCGGATCGGGTTTTTCCGAAAGCGGCCTGTTCTAGGGAAGTGCCTGGAGTGAGAAGTGCTAGTCCTTGGCTCGAGAGATTCTGGCAGTTTTGGCAGTTGGATAGTGCGATCAAGAATTGATTAGCAGTTGTTTGGCAATTAAGATTTGAATAGCTCAGACTCAGCAGAAAACAGCTGATTGGGCAATCGAGGTCAGGTGTCCTTGCAGCTCGCAAAGCTCAAGCAAATAAAAAGAGGGAAACCTCTAGCAGTGCGGCTTGGTTGAGGGAATTGTCTGTTGTGAAAAGTGCTAGTCTTTGGCTCGAGAGTCTCAGGCGAGGAGGTTTGAGGCTTGTGGGAGGAGACTACGCCAGGCACAATTGGAGAGGGTGAAGGCATGATCGATAAGCTGATTCAATGTGCTACGTGCATGATGTGGGAGGCCAGGGACACTGCTGGTGCCCCCGGCTACTACAGCTGTGGAAAGTGTGTCCAGATTCAGATTCTGAAGGAGCATGTTGCAGCACTGAAGAAAGAACTGGATGACCACAGTTTTATCCGCGAACATAAGAGTTTTCTGGACAGGACCTACAGTGAGGTTGTCACACCGAGGATACCAGAAGAGAGAAAGGGGGCGACGATGAGGACGGAAAAAATGCTTGAAATACAGGAGACACCAGGCATGTACCTCTCGTAATCAGGTTCACCCTCTTGGAAGCTGTCAGGACAGAAGATACAGCAGTCTGAGAGGCGGACAGGTCTCCGAGCCGAAAATTGTTGCAGAAGCAGAACCGAGGAGACAGACATCAGGAAGAGCCGTGGTAGTACGGGACTCCATAGTGAGAGGTACGGAAAGGGGTTTCTGCGGCAACAGGCGAGATTTAAGGATGGTGTTTTGCCTCCCTGGTGCTAGGATCCAGGACATCACGGATCGATTGCAGGGAATCCCCAAGGGTGAAGGTGAACAGCCGGAAGTGGTAGAGCATGTCGGCACAAATGACATCGGGAAGGACATTCTGCAGCGGGACTTCAGAGAACTGGGAAGAAAGCTGAAAAGCAGGACTTCCAGGGTGGTTATCGGTTTGCTTCCAGTTCCTCGTGCTGGAGAGGACAGGAACAGAGATATAATGGATTTGAATGTGTGGCTGAGGAACTGGTGCAACAAGAAAGGATTGGACCACTGGGATCTGTTTTGGGGTAGGGATGAATTTTACAAAAGGGACGGGTTGCACCTTAATAGGCGGGGGACCAGCATACTGGCAGACAAGTTTGCCTCTGCAACACGGATGTCTTTAAATTAAGTAGTGGGGGAGCGGGAGGGGATGAACTGGAAATATAAGGATGGAGTTAAATTGAAGGTGAAAATAAGAAAAGTTAAAAAGGACAACAGAATCAATGGAATAGAAAGCTCAAGAAGAGATCATACAGTATGGCCAAGTGAAATAGGATTTGATATGAAAGGAGAGGGGAGTAACGAATTAAACGTATTATATATGAATGCACGAAGGATAAGAAATAAAGTAGATGAGCTTGAGGCTCAGTTGGAAATTGGCATGTACGATATTGTGGGAATAACAGAGACATGGCTTCAAGCGGACAGGGCGTGGGAAATGAATTTTCTAGGATATATATCTTATCGAAAGGACAGACTGACTGGCAGAGGGGCTCTGTCGGTGAGGAATGATATGGTCCCTTGCGAGGGGGGACATAGAATCTGGAGATGTAGAGTCAGTATGGATAGAACTGAGAAATTCAAAGGGTAGAAAGACCCTAATATATATTACCTACAGGCCCCCAAACAGCAGTCTAGATGCAGGGTGTAAGTTGAATGAAGAGTTAAAATTGGCATGTCGCAAAGCTCATGATACAGTTTTCATGAGGGATATCAACGCAGGTAGACTGGGAGAATCAGAATGGCACTGGATCCCAAGAAAGGGAGATTCTGGAGTGCCTCCGAGATGGATTTTTAGAACAACTTGTACTCGAGCCTACCAGGGAGAAAGCAATTCTAGATTCAGTGCTGTGCAATGAACGGGATTTCATCAGGAACCTGGAGGTAAAGGAACCATTAGGAGGTAGTGACCATAATATGGTATGTTTTAACCTACAATTTGAGAAGGAGAAGGGAAAATTGGATGTGTCGGTATTATAGTTGAACCAATGGAACTATAGACCTATGAGGGAGGACCTGGCCAAAGTTTAGTGGAAAAATACCCTAGCAGGGAAGACAGTGGAACAACAATGACCTGTATTTCTGTGAATAATGCAGAAGGTGCAGGATCGGTTCTTTCCAAAGAAGAAGAAAGATCCTGAGGGGAGTAAAGGGCGGCCGTGGCTGACCAGGGAAGTAAAGGGCAGTATACAAATAAAGGAAATTAAGTATAACATAGCAAAGATGAGCGGGAAACCAGAGGACTGGGAAGCTCTTAAAGAGCAACAGAAGTTAACAAAAAAGGCAATACGCCAAGAAGAAATGAGGTACGAAGGTAAACTAGCAAATATAAAGAAGGATGGTAAAAGCTTCTTTAGGTATGTGAACAGAAGAAAAACTTTGTTAGGACCAGAATTGGAGCACTGAAGACACCAGAAACGGGTGAATTTATTCTGGGGAACAAGGAAATGGCAGATGAGTTGAACAAGTACTTTGGATATGTCTTCACTAGGAAAGACACAAAGAATCTCCCAGATATAATAGTGGCCAAAGGAACTAGGGTAAAGGATGAACTGAAGGAAATCTACATTAGGCAAGAAACGGTGTGGATAGACTGTTGAATCTGAATGCTGATAATTCCCCAGCACCTGATGGTATGCATCACAGGGTACTTAAAGAGGTGACTCAAGAAATTGTGGACGTATTGTTAATCATTTTCCAATGTTCTATAAATTAAGGAACAGTTCCTGCTGATTGGCGGGCGGCTAATGTTGTCCCACTTTTCAAGAAAGGAGGAAGAAAGAAAACAGGGAATTATAGACCAGTTAGCCTGACGTCAGTGGTGGGAAAGATGCTGGAGTCAATTATCAAAGATAAAATGACGACACATTTGGATAGCAGTAGAAACATCAGTCCGAGTCAGCATGGATTTATGAAGGGAAAATCATGCTTGACTACTCTTCTGGAGTTTTTTGAGGATGTAACTATGAAAATGGACAAGGGAGAGCCAGTGAATGTAGTGTACCTGGACTTCCAGAAAGCTTTTGATAAAGTCCCACTTAGGAGATTAGTGAGCAAAATCAGGGCACATGGTATTGGGGGCAGAGTATTGACATGGATTGAAAATTGGCTGCCTGACAGGAAACAAAGAGTAGCGATTAAAGGGTCCCTTTCGGAATGCCAGGCTGTGACCAGTGGGGTATCGGAAGGTTCAGTGCTAGGACCGCTGTTTACAATACACATTAATGATTTAGATGAAACGATTAAAAGTAATATTAGCAAATTTGTGATCACACAAAGCTGGGTGGCAGTGTGGAATGTCAGGAAAAGGTTATGAGAATGCAGGGTGACTTGGACAGATAGGGTCCGTGGGCAAATGTATGGCAGACGGAGTTTAATGTGGATAAACGTGAGGTTATTCACTTTGGTGGCAAAAGCAGGAAGGCAGATTACTCTCTAAATGGAGTAAAGTTATGAAAAGTGGAAGTACAACGAGATCTAAGTGTTCTTGTACATCAGTCAATGAAAGCAAACATGCAGGTACAGCAGGCAGTGAAGAAAGCTAATGGCATGCTGGCCTTTATAACAAGAGGAATTGAGTATAGTCGTAAAGAGGTCCTTCTGCAGCTGTACAGAACCCTGGTGAGACCCCACCTAGAGTATTGTGTGCAGGTTTGGTCTCCAAATTTGAAGAAGGACATTCATGCTATTGAGGGAGTGCAGCGTAGGTTCACAAGGTTAATTCCCTGAATGGCGGGACTATCATATGTTGAAAGATTGGAGCGACTGGGCTTTTATACACTGGAACTTAGAAGGATGAGAGTGGATCTGATTGAGACATATAAGATTATTAAGGGATTGGACACTCTGGAGGCAGGAGGCATGTTCCCGCTGATGGGTGAGTCCAGAACTAGAGGCCACAGTTTAAGAATAAGGGGTAGGCCATTTAGAACTGAGATGCGGTAAAACAGTTTCACCCTGAGAGTGGTGGATATGTGGAATGCTCCACCCCAGAGGGAGTGGAAGCCAAGTCTCTGGATGCATTCAAGAGAGAGTTAGATAGAGCTCTTATAGATAGCTGGATCAAGGGATATGGGGAGAGGGCAGGAACGGGGTATTAATTGTGTATGATCTGCCATGATCACAGTGAATAGCGGTGCAGGCTGGAAGGGCCGAATGGCCTACTCCTGCCCCTTTTGTCTATTGTCTATTGTATTCGTTCGAACTCAATATGAATGTATACATTTCAGAATTAGTGTACGGGAACATAACGTAAGGTCTTTAAACGTGTTTCTTGTCGTTCCCCATGTTCGACATCATTACTGTTAAGGGCCAGTGCTGCAAACCTGCTCTAGCAAGGGCAACCTATATTTACTGTATGGAAATACTGTCAGGCCGATAGGAAATGTGTCCCAATGTGTTGTCAAATTAGAGCGAAGTTGTGCCGAAGCGGAACTATTTCTCATTCATACTGTGGACTTCGATGTGCTGAAATTAGAGAGCTTCAGCCAGACAGAAAAAATACAACAGCCTCGCAGAAATATGCCACGTAAATGCGAACATTAAATTAAGGGAAAACACCGTACAAGGGAGAAAGTGAATGGAATTTGAATGCCCGGTTCGGCAGCCACGACCAGCACACCGCAAAAGTTTAGGAATTACGTACTTCGAGAATGGATACACGTGCTTTCACAATTGGATACCCGGGTGATTTAATCTGCAAGGTAAACTACATTGCTACGGGAGGGAATTAATCAAACGCCGTAATCAATAACGGGAAAGGAGAATCTTTTGCTGAATGAAAGGCAATGCAGTCCTGCTGGGAACAGATGTAATGACTGAGAACAACAGTTTCAGGCAGTTTAATTTACTACAATCGTTGTGGTTCAGGTGTGAGATTACCTTGATTTTGGAACATTATTTGACGCGTTCATCGGAGCTGTACAGACTTCTAAAAAAAAACAAAACGAAGGTAGCGGTAGAGAGCAGAAGAACTTTAAACTTTAATCGTTTGTGTCACTGCATAGATAAATGCATTTGTGTAGCTGCGAAAATTCTGAATCACAGAACCCGCAAAATGTGCCTGGAAAAGCCGAATAGACATTTCCAGGTCTGTGTAGAGGCATCGCATGAGAATGAAGACCAGAGTGGATGTCGCCCAACAGAGAAGGAAACAAGCCGACAGGGTGAAGAGCAGAATGATGGATTGTCTCCGACTCTCCATCTCCGGATCTCGATGTTTCCCGAAATGTTCAGTCCATTGAGTCCGCTGCGGACTCTGCTCGCCGCCAGTATCTGTCTGACGGTCAAAGCATTGAGGGTCAATATGAGGAAGAGAGGAAGTAGCGGATTCAACAGACGATCCACCCAATAAAACACTTCAAACGATTCTGAGAAAGGAAGTCCGAGTCTTCCGAAACTGACCCAATTATCTGCTACCATCAACTTTTTTCTTTCTATATAAATAAAATACAATGGGAATTTTTACACACAATTTGATGGATACTGTGCCAATCCATAAAATCCCTAGTTTTTGAGGATTCATAATTTTGTTTTAAATTTAGAGATGCATATGGCCGCAAAGTGATCGATTATAAACGCGACAGTAAACCAGACGGAACAGTCAACAGCCACGTTACACCGGACGTCGTGGACAAGGCAGAACGGAGCCTTGTCCTGGACACTGTAAAGTCCGTGTGCTGGACCCATCTTGTAGAACAGGACTTCAATAATCACCACCTGTAGATCCGCCGCAGCCATCGCCACCAGGTAACGCGTAACACTTTTGGAAAGACCGCAGTTTCCTCGGCAGAGAATTACTATTGCCACAAAGTTAATTGCAGTGTGACATGAAAATACCAAACACAAGACTTTAAAAAGAAAATATCAAATCGCATTTTTGTAGAAATACAAGCATCTCTTGTTCGTTTGAAAGAAAATGCATCGTTCATCTCTATCACTGGAAGTGAAAATATGCCTCAGCAAATAAAAGACGGTTGTTTAAGAGATGTGTTAGCTAGGGACGGAGTAGCGTTCGACTGAGGGAGAAAGTGATAGTGGAGAGGTGGGCTAGGGACGGGCTGAGGTAACAGTGAAAGGGGGATAGAGACTGGGGTTATGGCTTGGGGCGTGGATTGAGAAAATTGAGGGCGAGGGGTGTAGGAGGGAGACTGCTGTCAGTAAGTGATAAGAGAAAGGCTGAGAGAAGAGACATTCGGTCAGAGAGACTGGGTAACGTGAGTTTGACAGGGGTAGGAGAAAGTGAGTGTAGGAGGGAGATAATAGGGTGAAGGTCGGGTTAGTAAGTGTCTAGGGAGAGAGGGAGTGAGGGGGTGAGAGAGTCTGGTGTATGAGAGAGACAAGGACTGAAACAAGTACTGAGGTAAGAGGCAGGTACTGGAAAGAGAGTCTGGGCTAGGGAAAATGGGAAGAGACTGACAATGGAAGAAAAGTACAGGAAGGGAGATTGTTGAGGGAGCGAGACAGGCAATAAGACCAAGGGAAGCGAAGAAAAGCTTGAGAGGGAGATGAAGGCGAGAGGAAGATTGGGGGAGGGTACATCAGAGACACCAAACGGAGCGATACAGCGATATATTGGGGTGGTGAGACAGAGAGGGAGGGAGGGAGGGAGGGAGGGAGAGAGAGAGGGAGAGAGACGAGGGACAGTGCAAGAAATGAGTAAGTGATTGGTCGAGCACTGAGGTTGGGGGAGAGAGAGAGAGAGACTGTGTAGAAAACGAGTGTGGAAAGAGGGAGATTTGGGGAAAGAAAGACGAGGGAGAGTCAGAATCTGGGTGAGAAAGACTGCAGAGGAGAGTGGAGAAGAAAGTCGGGACAGAGGACGGTGCGATACGAACTAGCAATGGGGAAAAAAAGATCAGGCGAGTGGGAGCTTGGGAGGAGAGAGAAGCCGGGGTGATGAGAGAGATTTCGGAGGTGTAGAGAGTGGAACAGCATAGAGACGGACAGAGAGAGAGGAGCTGGGAAAGAAAGCCTGTGAAGAGAGGCAGTGCATTTTTTGTGCAGCAGGATGGTGGAGAGGGAAACTGGGCTGTACGGAGAGACATTGGGAAGAGAAAGAGACCGGGGCTGGGCAGAGAGAGTCGCGGTACAGCACAATGTCGGGGCGGGTACGTCAGGGATGAGGGCTTGTAGGGAAGTCTCTGTCAAAATGCAGAAATATATACCGTGTGGAGCTTGAGGGCTTTCCTCACGAATAGCGTTCTGGGACTGCAGTGCCACCATTGTAAAGTTCTGCTGAAATAACCAATCTGTGCCGTCTTGGTGCCTTCTCCCCTTGACCCCACTCCGTCCAAACGGCATTCACGGTCTCCCTCCCTCCCTCCGAACATTATTCGCCACCATCACACTCCCTCTGTTTGATATCCAACCTCCCTCCCTGTGGATGAATTTTCAGAATATAAAGTTTGCAGGGCTGCATGTTGCTTTAGATTTTTGACATTCTGGATTTCTGTGTTTTGCACTTAATAATATCGTTCTTGTCAGTTCTACTCCTCAGAACAATAACACGGCGGCAGAAATAAGTGTAAACCGAGGAACAGCAAATCATGAAAGTAGACGTTGTGAACAAATCCCATTGTTCTGCTGAAGGTTAACACATTCCCTGCTAGTCGGTTCAACGAGAAGCATTATACCCGAACATCAGAGTTCAACACATGTGGACTCTCCGTCACGTCATTCTGAAATTTAAAAAAATCCAATTAAACTTTATTTTTAACGTTTCTGACAATTTACCTTAGTCGAGCGGGATCCCAACAAAACGGAGACGAACGATGGAGTACAATACTTCCTTCGTCATCGTTAAAACAAAGTTTGACTTATTTACTTCCCCTGCTTTGCCTGATCACATCGTAATATAGTTGCTTTCCCAGGTACCTTCTTCCTTGTGGGCGGTACACAAAAATCACGTGTTCGTGTACATTCGGCCCCACCAGACGAAGACCGATGCTATTCTACCCTCCATATGCCAACAGATTGTTTTTACCGGATGCAGTGTAAGGCATCAAGCTTGTCATAAAATAACTTCTGGATCAGGAAGTGCTGCTACCAACCTGTAGATTCTGTAATTCCCCTATTTTACCAGTTCTGAAACCAGGTCGTGATAATGAGTAACGATTTTTACAAGAGCTAAGGGCTATTCACAACATATTTGCACCTCTTCCTCCCGTCTTTGACAATACTGACGTTAACCTCTCGGTATTCCTGCCACATCTGAATGTTATTCTCTTATAGACCCTGTTCTGCCCTTTTCTCCATCCCAGTTCATAAGAATAGTCAGTATTTGTTCGTTTTTGCTTACAGTGGTAGACAGTGAACTTGGTCCAGGTTGAATCTTGAGTATACTGAGAGACCTTCGTTTTATGCCGCAGCAGTCATACGGGATTTAAGCGCTGTCCAGTTGCCAGAGTAAAGTATAATTTTATAAAGTGCCGATTATCTACTTATTGTCTCTCCCAGCCGACATAATTGTGAAAAAAGACTTTGTTGCTTTATGGACAAACCATGCTGAAAATGGACAAAATAAACATCAATAAACATCAGCTTTGTCTTTCCGCTCTGCAGTATTTGGGACACATGGTTTCTGAAGGCACTGAACCACTTTCCAAAGAACAAATTGCAGCTTTTATTAATGAGCCACCTCCCCACACCCGAACTGAAATGCTGCCCGTTTTGGAACGGTCGATTACTGTAGTCATTGGATTTCTGAATATCGAATGATGGAGGCTCCTCTTCGACAAGCCTCATTACCGAGCATGTCCGCCGGAATACAGTGAACTCAGGAAATGAACACAGCTTTTAATGCTCTCAACACCGCTTTGTCAGCCTCCCCTGCTTTGGGCATATCTGACTATCCAGATCCTTTCCAATTATTCGTCAATGTTCAGCAAGGGTTTGCTAGTGGCAATGTATCACAACGGCCTGGGGGCCTCAGACGACCCAATGTATAATATTATAATTAAAATCAGGTGTAAAAGTCGTGCCTGTTTGTCTAAGATATGTCGCCAACAACAGTACAACAGTCAACAACAGAAGGACATGTGCTGTTTTCAGACAACAAAGTTAATCCCTGGTCATTAACATCTCCGGAATGCAATAGTTTGTCATTTAATCATGCCAGACAGTGATGGCGTAGTTATTAAGCCACTCAATCTGATTGGGTGTGCAAGTGGCCAAGACTGGAATGAAGTATCGTGGGATTCAGACTGTTATTGTGTTCACGGGGTGGCCGAAGGTGGGCATAATCCTTACATATCATCGGAGATATTATTTAGGACAAAACATTGAGTTACTAAAAACTGACGTAAATCTATTCTGCGGTCGAAACGCTACAGGTCGTGTTACCGATTATATGCGTCAAACCCCGGTCCAGAATAATCACCGGTGTTGCATAACGCTGATCGGTTGCTGGACAGATATCAGTGAGACGGAACTGGAACTGCAACAGAGAGAGTAATGATCGGTCAGAAAGCTGTACCACAGCTCCGAAAGTAATTCTGCGATATTTCTATTTGTGGCTTGGCGCATCAGATAATCAATGTAAAAGATACAGTGTTCAATGATTATACAGACACGAAGTATTTACTTTATTAAGGAGAATACGGTAACATACAGCGATGAATGGTAAGCACAGATGCCTCAATTATTAATTAAAATTTTAACCAAACCATCCTTATCAGCTGAGTGTTTCCAGTAAGTACTGATTTTAATTCGGATTGCTAGTGTTTTTTTTATATCGATTTAAGATTACGGAGAGCTTAATTAGTTTCAGAGAAGGTTCAGAGAAAGACAGAAAAACAGAGAGAGAGATTGAGAGAGAGAGAGAGAGAGAGAGAGAGAGAGAGAGAGAGAGAGAGAGAGAGAGAGAGAGAGAGAGAGAGAGAGAGAGTAAAAAAAGGCCGATTTTTTTTTTTCCGTTGCTCCAGAAGTTCTTTATGTTTCTGCCTACTTTTTTGTTATCAGTGTAAATATTTTTTTTGCGAAGTACTGCAGTGAGACTGGTTTCTGGTTTCTGTCAGAACGGGACTGGACGTGCAGATTGAGAGAGAGACAGAGAACAGAATTTGATGTAAGGAAACACAGGACCTTGAGATGCGATCGAGGGAAAAGATGCGCACGGACAAAAAAAGGAGCATTCTGGAGACGGAGCCGGAGCTGAAAAAAAAAAAAACACACATATGACCCCAGAACGCTTCAATCCGCTAATATTTCCTCTTACGGTGAAACTGACCAATCTAAACTGGTGTTTGGCGGAGGAGAAGAGAATAGCGGGAGGTTCTGGTGGAATCGAGGGCATCGTGAGAGTGTTTGGGAGTAAAACACAGTGAGCACTAAAAGGAAGAGTAACAAGCAGCGGACATGGTGGAGAAAAGGGAGCGGATCCATCCTGACTGAACAATCCCTGAGTGAAACGCTGCCAGCATCACCAGAACCAAGAATGAAATCTCATGGAGAGAATGAAAATAAAACGGGCGGGACCTTACTGGACCGTCCGTGGTTGTTCAAGTGTTGTACAAGGTCTGGGTGAATTGAGAGGAATCTGAGGAAGGACAACTTTTATCTGTACGTGGTAGACAGCGAGGAAAATATATTACCGCTATATCAATTGCTCGGTTGTCAGCCGTGTATACAATATATATATATATATATATATATATATATATATCGGCAGTATATATAGGCAAGTGGATAGCTTATGGAGGAAACATGGCCCTTGGCTTAATTCTACTGCAGAAATAAGCTGGTCGCTCTATGATTTAACGAATGTGTTTAACAGTTTCAGCGGGTATTTCACCGCGTTTTTCAGCTCCTCTCTGAACTTGCTCTGAGTCACGGCGTAAATACATGTGTTGGTGCAGGAGCTGAGGATCTGCAGCATCGTCGCCGTGGATTCTGCGATATAAATCGAATCCCCGTCCGTGTAACGATTGATGATTGCAATCCGTCGATAGATATCGAACACCAGTCGTGTCACCCACAGAAATATAAAACTACCGGTTATGCTGAAGAGTAAAACGACCGATTTCCTTCGGTTCTCCATCTCCGGGTCCTTGTCAATCTTTCCGTTGCTGCGGCCCCGGAGCCCCATCCGGACTCTATTGGCGGAAAAGATCCGTCTCACTGTCAGAGCATTGAACAATAAAATCAGAACAAACGGGAGACCCGGCATGAAAATGCGATGAATCGTCTCAAATGCGGCCCACGAGGGGGACGTAAAAAAACTCTCTTTTGTAAAACAGCCATAGAAAACTCCGTTAATTATCTCCGAAGGCTCTAATGTAAAGTAAAAAGGGATACATTCCAAACAGCCCAGAACACTCACTGCCCCGGTAACCACACCCGCTGTTCTTTCGGTGCAATATTTTGTTTTCAGCGTTTCACAACAAATGGCCACAAATCTGTCACAGGTGAACGCGACTGTCAGCCAGACAGAGACCCCGGTGCTGGCTAAAAGCAGGCAACGAACTCCCCTGCAAACGGGTGTCCAATAGAGGAAAGAAAATCTAAAATATATCAAAACCGTCCACTTCAGCAGAGGGTCAGAGACAACGACGAGGAGATCGGCCGCTGCCATTCCCAGCAGGTAGCGAGTGACACATTTGGAGAGACCGCACTTTCCTCGGGAAAGGATCACAATCGCCACTAGGTTTACTGAAAGAGAGAGGGAAGAGAACAGAGAAATTCCTGACTAGTAAGTGGAATAGAGCCGCAGTGTGATAGAATCAAATTAGGTCTTGTGTTTTTGTTTCTGCCTCGAAGGGTGAATACTGGACCCAGTTTATATGAAGCAACTGACAATGTGCATTCTCCGCGTAACTGAGTTGCCAAGATTTGCCAAGAGTTTTGTAAATGGTTTAATTCTGGGTGCATTCTCAAACCGGCGAGAGGACAGCTGCTTAAATACTTCCTCGGCCGCAGTACGGGATGTGCATTCATTATCAGCATAACTGGCTCTGAACAGCACAGGAATGAAATGAAATCCACATCTGCAGTTCCCTCTGCTCACCCAGTCATGCAATTCCTGTGGACAGAAAGAAAGACAACTGGTTCCCTCAGAAGCAATAGAGCCCGGTCTCCTCCTTACAGACATTTCAATTCACAATTACCTCATGACATCGAGGCAGCGAAAAGGCAGCATCTAGGCTTCAATACGCTACGCCTCCCGCTACGAAAGCAATGCGATTAACATTATCAGCGCCTTCCGCTGTGGAAAGAATTACCGAGCGAATCGCTTCAGGACTTCAGAATTAACTCTCAGTTTCTGCCGTTTGCTGGTGTGTCAGTGGCTTACCGGGAATTCCAGCGGCTGAAATAACAGGGTAGTAAATGTCTTCTATCCGCCAGATTACTGGATATCCCATTTGAGTGACACAGTGAACGCTTTTGCTCTGAATTCCACAGCTCGCAAGACACTCTGGACTGACGCACTGCAACAGGCTCTGATTTATACAGGAGATCGATCTCCAGTGACAAGGTCCCAAACTCTCCCATTGTTACTGAACAAATTAATTACATCACCGGTAGTGTCTCAGGTGCAAATGCTGTGGGCATGTAACATGATCACGTCAATGTCATTGGTATTACCTCAGTCAGATCCCTCTGTGTAATGCGACCGAAACGGGCAATGAGACCAGTGAGTGAGCAATGAGCGGCTCTATTCACACCGTTCCACAGTTGTATTGGCAGCGGTCACGACTGTTCCTGTTTTCCAACCTCAAACTTACTCTGTGGCTCTCTTTCAACAAGCAATCCGGAATCGATGTGTCCAGCATTTCCGGCAATTTTCGCTGTCACGCCTGCTGTTTCATCTGCAAATAGATCCGGTTTCCCCTCAGTGTGCTCTGCATCCGGGGACATATGAATACTCTCTGTCTCCTCCTGCAAGCTTTCAGTTAATGTCATTCTTTTTTTAAAATTCAGCAGCTGCACTTTGGCCGCACAGGCACCAAATGCATCCGAACCCGCTCCACTACGTGCCACCAAATATAAAACATACCCTTTGTGCACACAGACACGCTGTGCAGTTCTCTGTCAGCCCTGGACGGCATCGATGTTTAAGTCATTTTGTTCAGCTTCCCGGTATAATGTTTATTTCCGATTCCTTCATCTTCAGATCTGTCCAGGGTATCCTACATCTCAAATTATCTTCTCCACATCTGTAGTATCTGTGTGCGTGTGTGTGTGTATGTGTGTGTGTGTGTGTGTGTGTGTGTGTGTGTGTGTGTGTGTGTGTGTGTGTGTGTGTGTGTGTGTGTGTGTGTGTGTGTGTGTGTGTAAATTTGTATGTATGTCTGTCTGTCTGGTTGTATGTGTAAGAGTGTGCGTGTAGATGACATGATTGTGTATGTATGTTTCTACGTGTTTGTGTGTGTGAGTGTGCATATATACAGTATGTGTGGGAATGTTGGTTTGTATATATCTGTATGTGTGCATGTTTGTGTTTGTGAGTGTGATGAGTGTGTGTGTGTGCGTGTGTACGGGTATATACTGTATGTGTTTGTGTTAGTGAGTATGATGAGTGTGTGTGTGGGTTTGTGTATGTGTCTGTCTGTGTGTGGATGTGTGTATATGCGTGCATGTGTTTGTGTGTTTGTGTATGTATGTACGTACAGTGTACATTTACGTAATATATATGTATAATATTTCCTATGCGTGCTGTGGGTTTTAAAACGGTGCTGCCGACAAGTCCGCTGTTTAATCCACCTAGGGATCAGTTCGATGCTGAAATACTGTGCCGTTCAATTAGCTATAGAGATATATTGGGCTGATCAGACTCCCATTCTCTGCCCTGTGATTTACGAGCACACCCATCAACACGTTTGTCTGGTGTAAATAGCGGCATGATTTAATAGAGTACTTTCTGCCATGTACAGATTGCATTGCGATTTCATTTCATGGATTAACATAACAATGCCCGCGACCTTTGTATTACTTAGGCAATGCCCTGCAGAAATGCACGCAGGACTGCCAAATAAGACCTCATCATCACATAAAACCATGTTAAAAACCATTAAACACACACACACACACACACACACACACACACACACACACACACACACACACACACACACACACACACACACACACACAGATGCAGGCAAATAAACGCGAGTGTATGTGTTAAATTATCTGCCGATCATCCTGTACATGCTTTCCCGTCCCACTCCGACCGCATTAAACAAAGTACTGTACGGTTGAGTCAACTCGACGATGACGGGAGAGGAGAAACAAAAGGGTCATTGAAACAGCCGCAGAGCAAAGTTGCCGAAACAAAAGATATTCGTAGCAGAATGACACAAAAAAACAGGAAATTGAGTTAACAGAGAGCAATAGCTGAATCTGCCGGACAGCAAAGGATGAATCATGCAATACGTTTCAAGGTGAAAATGAAGAGAGCGTTGATATTCAGTTCACATGAAATGCAGAATTAGTGAGAGAGAGAGCGACAGCAGAGGAGGGACAATCGACAATCGGGAGACATTCAGTCGGATAATATGAGAGCGTGTGCTTCATTCTCCAACTGCTGGTCGAGGGCACAGTGTGCGAGGGGTGGCTCATTCTGCACTCACCGGTCTGCGGTCCACTGTAGGAATGCGGGGTTCATTTCGTAGATATCAGTCCCTGGTACAGTCTGAGAGTGGGGGTGAGGTTCTTAAGATCTCACTCTCTGGTTCAGTTTAAGAGTGTGCATTTCATTTTGTACATCGTACTTTTTCAATCGTAGTAAGGGTCTGGGAGTGAAAGCAACGCGGAAGGCAGGTCGTTTTTCTTTTCTTTAACTGATCGGGTAAAAGAGGCTGTACTGTGCAGGCGCGGGACGTAGCGCGCCAAGGTTGAAAAGGAAGAACGCCATATACAGCGACCATCGTCCTAGCGGCCATTGTTTCTATGGTTAAAGGCAAAACGAATAAGAATAAGGAAACTTGGTTCTCGAGGGATATTGGAACTCTGATAAGAATTAGAAGAGAGAGATGCATAAAATATATAGGCGATAAGGAGGAAACAAGATGCTTGCGGAGTATAAGAGAGTACGAAAATACTTAAGAAAGAAATCAGGAGGGCAAAAAAAAATAGACATGAGGTTGCTTTGGCAGTCAGGCTGAAGGATAATCCTAAGAGCTTCTGCAGGTATGTTAAGAGCAAAAGAATAGTCAGGGAGAAAGTTAATCCTCTTGAAGTTCAGAGTGGTCGGCTATGTACGGAACCAAAACAAATGGGAGAGATATTATGTGGGTTTTTTGCATCTGTATTTACTAAGGAAACTTTTATGGAGTCTATGGAAACAATGCAAACCAGTAGGGAGGTCATAGAACTTATACAGATTAAAGAGGAGGATGTGCTTGCTGACTTGTGGCAAATCAGAGTAGATAAATCCCCAGGACCTGACAAGGTATTCCCTCGGACCTTGACGGAGACGAGCGTTGAAATTTCAGGGGCCCTCGCATAAATATTTAAAATCCTGATATCTACGTGTCAGTTTCCGGAGGATTGGAGGATAGCTCATCTAGTTCCGTTGTTTAAAAAAGGCTCAAAAAGAAAGCCGGGAAGTTATAGGCTGGTATGTTTGACATCGGTAGTAGGTAAATTATTGGAAAAAAATACTAAGGGATAGGATCTACAATTATTTGATTAGACAGAGACTTAATAGAAACAGTCAGCATGGCGTTGTGCGTGGTAGATCATGTTTAACCAGCCTATTAGAGTTTTTCGAGGAAGTTAGCAAAAAAGTGGATAAAGGGAAGGCAGTGGATGTTGTATACGTGTACCAGTAAGGCCTTTGACAAGGTGGGGCATGGGAGATTAGTTAGGAAGATTGAGTCGCTAGGTATAAATGGAGAGGTAGTAAATTGGATTAGACATTGGCTCAATGGAAGAAACCAGAGAGTGGTAGTGGAGGATTGCTACTCTGAGTGGAGGCCTGTGACTAGTGGTGTGCCACTAGTCAGTGCTGGGTCCATTGTTATTTGTCATCTATATCAATGATCTGGATGACAATGTGGGAAATTGGATCAGCAAATTTGCCGATGATACAAAGACTGGAGGTGTAGTGGACAGTGAGGAATGTTTTCAAAGCTTGCAGAGGGACTTGGACCAGTTGGAGGAATGGACAGAAAAGTGGCAGATGGAGTTGAATGCGGACAAGTGTGAGGTATTGCACTTCGGAAGATCAAACCGAGGTAGAACATACAAGTTAAGTGGCAGGACAGAGAGGAGTGCAGTAGAACAGTCGAATCTGAGAATACAGATACATAATTCCCTAAAAATGGCGCCACAAGTAGATAGGGTTGTCAAGAGAGCATGAGGAATATTGGCCTTTATAAATCAAATTAATGAGGGTCAGAGTTGGAATGTAATTATGAGGTTGTATAAGACATTGGTGAGACCAAATTTGGAGTACTGTGTGCAGTTTTGGTCACCTAATTACAAGAAGGATATTAATAAGGTTGAAAGCGTGCAGAGAATGTTTAAAAGGATGTTGCCAGGACATGAGAAACTGAGTTACAGAGAAAGGTTGAAAAGGTAAGGACTATTTTTTTCCCTGGAGCGTAGGAGAATGAATGGTGATTTGATAGAGGTGTATAAAATTATGCTGGGTACAGATAGAGTGAATGCAAGCAGGCTTTTTCCACTGAGGCCAGGGGAGAAAAAAAGAAACAGAGGTCATGCGTTAAAGGTGAATGGGGAAAAGTTTAAAGGGAACAATGGGGGGGGGGGCTTCTTCACACAGAGAGTGGTGGGAGGGGGAATGAACTGCCAGAAGAAGTGGTGAATGCGTGCTCACTTTCAACATTTAAGAAACATTTGGACATATACATGAATGTCATGGGTTTGGAGGGATATGGTCCAGGTGCAAGTCAGTGTGACTAGGCAAAAAAAAAGTTTCGGCAGTTGCAAGAAGGGCATAAAGGCCTGTTTCTGTGCTATAATGTCATGTGGTTCAATGGTTCTATACCAGTCATTGTTAAACTCTGAGAGTGTGGAATTCATTCTGTATCTGTCGGTCTCTGCTTCAGTGTGAGGGTGTGGGTTTCATTCTGTATCTGTCCGTCTCTGCTTCAGTGTGAGAGTGTGCTTTTTATTCTGTATTGTCAGTCTCTGCTACAGTGTGAGAGTGTGGGTTTCATTCTGTATCTGTCAGTCTCTGCTTCAGTGTGAGAGTGTGGGTTTCATTCCGTTTCTGTCAGTCTCTGCTACAGTGTGAGAGTGTGGGTTTCATTCTGTATCTGTCTGTCTGCTACAGTGTGAGAGTGTGGGTTTCATTCTCTATCTGTCTGTCTGCTACAGTGTGAGAGTGTGGGATTCATTCTGTATCTGTCAGTCTCTGAAAATTTAAAATTATAATTTAAATAACTAAGTGCGTAAGTACATTCATAACATTGTAGAAATAAAACACACAGCGGCAGCACGGTTCACGTTCCAGTAGCATTTATATGCATACATATCCCCAAAAATTTCTAAATTGCTCCCTTCACCGTGTATCTCTGCACTCTTACGTCTGCCGATTCTGTTATCCGTTTCTAAATGTGCCCCAGGGTATGAGTTTATTCGAGGGATGTCCCTCCCGTCAATAATATCACATGAATTACAATTTTCTTCTGATAGATTCAGACGTCTGTGTCGCGCCATCTATGTTTCATAGAAAAATATTGACAACCTATTTTCTGTGCTGCACTGAGTCTTTGGGTGCAGGATTATAAGGCAGGCTTAAGTTTCACATTTGGAGTAATGGCAACAATGGGCTGCTGGTGAATTGCTGAAAAGCTGGCGTAACAGCTCAGGGAACCAACACACCCCACCCGATCCCCGTATGTGACAACGGATAGAAATCGTACCTGCTGTGTTCACAGACGCTCTGTCCAGTTCCCCATCAGCCCTGGACCAAATCGATGTTTATTTAATTTTGATTAGTCTCCCCTGTAAAATATTTATTTTCTACACCTTGAAGTCCAGAGTTGTCCACATTTTCCTTCAGCTCTTAAGCAATCTTATTCACATCTATACTATCTGAAATTCTATGTGTGAGCGTGTTTATGTGTGTGTGTGTGTGTGTGTGTGTGTGTGTGTGTGTGTGTGTGTGTGTGTGTGTGTGTGTGTGTGCGCCTGTGTGTCTGTCTGTCTTTATGTGTGTGTATGTGTGTATGTATACGTATGCGTGTATGTGTGACTAAATGAGTGTTTGTGTGTAGGAATGCATTGTATATATCTTTTAAATCATATGAATAAAATTTCCGATTCCAGCCGTGGATTTTAAAACGGTACGGTAACCCAGACAGCCGCTATTGAATCCACTTGAGGAACGGTTACATGCTGAAATACTGTAGTGTTCAATTCTCTGTAGGAATATATTGGGCTGATAAGGCTGTCATTTACTCTTCTGTGTGTAACGAGCACAACCAAGTACACGATTGTCTCTGGTGTTAATACCGGCATGATATTTTTTATCATTTGTGAGTTCAACTCCATAAAAAGATGTCTTCATCTCCTGCTTTAACATAAAACACCGGTGGACTTGGCATTAGCTCTGCAGTGCCCTGGTGTAAATAGCCGCTGGACAGCCAAACCAGGTTACACATTAAATCAATTCAAATTAGAAACCATTTCCACCACACACACACACACATTTTCTCCATTTTCCGCTAGCACACGCACACCCTCTCACACTCACACACTCAATTCATCCATCTCTCTCTCTCTCTCTCTCTCTCTCTCTCTCTCTCTCTCTCTCTCTCTCTCTCTCTCTCTCTCTCTCTCTCTCTCTCTCTCTCTCTCTCTCACACACACACACACACACACACACACACACACTCATATCTCTCGCCAATTCGTGTATTAAGCGATTTGCCGATGTCCCTGTTCATACTTTCCTCTCTGATGGCATTACAGAGAATGTCACTGATGGAATTAAACAAGATATTTTACGGTTGAGATTGCAAATAGATTCAGGGACTTGAAAAAAAAACAGAAAATACATTGAAAGGGTTGCATGGCTGTGTTGCAGAAAGAATGCAACAGCTGCAACATGAATGAAAATGTCGCGGGTAGAGTGTGAAGAGGGGTGGGTAATTCTGTACACATCGGTCTTCGGTGCAACGTCAGAGTGCACGGTTCATTTTGTAGATATCAGCCCCTTGTATGGACTGAGAGTGTGGGGTTCTGTCGGTGTCACTCTCTGGTTCAGTGAATTCATTCTGTACATGTCAGTCACTGCTAAAGTGTTACAGTGTGGGTTTCATTCTGTATCTGTCAGTCTCTGCTCGAGCATTAAGTGTGTCGCCTCTGTCCAGTACCTGCGAATCTCTGATTCAGTGTGAGCTGGCGTATATTTTTCTCATTATTTCCAGCTGTTCCTCAAATGAAGTAAATCAAGTAAACCTAGTAAAAAATTAAAATAGATTCTGTACTCCCTGCTCTATTTTTAGATCAGGAGTCTTCTGCAGTTGATGACGTTAAAATTGTGCAATGGACAGAGCCCTTACGAATGATGACGTTTGTGTGGAGCAGTACATCCTGTATAATCGAGTAATTTGGTAAACAGACAGTTCGGCCCGACTTAATACTGCACGCTATTTGTTGTACATCCAGACAGAGTCAATTAAGCAGCGCCTGATCTGTAACTTTCTATGGCTTGAAAACGCAACTTCTTAAATGTTGAATGAAATTAAATAAAATATTGAAATTAATTAATTTTACAAGGACGTGAATAAATTCATAATTTGAAAGGAGCAAACCTCGCAGAGGCAGCGCATTTCATGTTCCAGCGACATTTATGTGAATATATTTCTCTCAGCAACTCTAAATTGCCCCCTTCACTGTGTATCTCTGCACTCTTATGTTTCGCGTTTCTGTTACACATTGCACTGTGGGCACCAGAACATCAATTCATTCCAGCGATGTCCTATTCATAAACAATGTAATAAATATTTTGACTTTCTAATGGCAGCGTCAAGCTGGTCTGTAATATGTGTTTCATAATTTTTCATGGATTGCGATGGGACGGTGCTGAAGGAGTTGCACTCTGTGTCTGACCCCGTGGGAGTGTGTGAAGTGACAGTGTCGAGGGAGCTTCACTATTTTATACTGTATTTAATGAAGCAACTAATGCTGTCGAACCGCTGACATGCTACCGCGACTGCGTTACTGTGCTGCAGCTGTGCTGGATCCTCGGAGATACTGTCGCCCGAGAATTTGACTCTGCTCTCCGTGTCCACTGCTGAGCCATAAACGAGGGTCGTTGTGTTCTGCTGAATTCTCCCTCCGGAATGCTGCCATCAGTCCCTCAGTCATTCTGATGCTCTTGTGGGGGGTATGTGTTTCCGCAGCATTTAAGTGGCCGGACTGGTCTTGGACAATTGCGCTGAGTATCTCTAAAATGCTGATGGGATCACTTTCTGTGTTAGCCAAGGGAACGGCAAGGGAAATGGAACAAGTTCTCAGTAAAGAATGGAGATATGTATGATGCGGCATGACTGTGGAAAATAGAAACACTGAAACACAGAAAGTCTACAGTACAGTACAGGCCCTTCGGCCCACAATTCTGTGATATCAGCTATGGTTACCCAAAGCTCTCTATTATTCCAGGAGCCCGTCAAAATGGGGTGGAATAAATTTACATTTGAAATCTCTTGGAAATAGATTCCGTTTACGCTTCAGGATCTCAGCGCAGTGTATGATTCCACAATCGTCATGCATGTGAGATGTCGACTTTTCTGGAAAGGTTTGAGTACGGGATAGGGTGATGAACATATATGACCGATTTATTCAGTACAATTTATTGCTTCGCTTTGTTTTAAATCCTGTGTCGTAACACTCGGTACTTTTGCGCAGAACTATCAGCCTGAGGCCTTGATGTAATTGCGGATGCTTCAAGTTATTCGTTGCCATATCGTCAAGTTCAGGTTATTCTCATCTATTTGAAAGGGCCGTCCTGTTCTGCTACTCTGGGAGGAATTCCCTCATTCATTGATTTGTATAGATCAGGCAGATCCACTATTTGAACTCATCTGGATATGCTGAGATGTGTTATTCCTGGATTATTCTAGGTTCAGAAGGCTGAATGACGTGGAAATATCGGGAGATTACACATAGAAGCTGTTGTTGGCATTGTAAGGTTCTTCTATTCTCTGTCATTCGGATATATTTCAGACATAGATTATCTGCATTCGGCACTGTGTTACTGCAGAGTGTTTTCTCTGACAGAAGTGTCAATATTAAATTTGTTTTCAATAGTTTGGCAGTTTAGGATATCATCCAGTCATCCCGATTTACAAAGCTGTGGTTTTGAATTTCATATAGTTTGCTGACGTATTTCTTTCTACAGTTTGATGAGTAACCAGGCTGTGTCTCGTGCCGAGCAGAATTTGATTCAGCGTTGCGATATTATCACCAGCGCGTCATCATTGTGAGGAATTTCCTCACGTTTTAGGATTTTAAAATTGCAGCTGAACTGCTATTTGTATGAGTCGTGTCCCTGTGCGGTTGGTTCTTGTGCGGGAATTTTCTCCTTTCTTTATTCACTATATTTTCCGGTTTTAAGATTGCATTGGACATTGAAAACTGAGAAAATAAAGAATGTCATTGTACTGTTGAAATAGACTCTGCATCCGTTAAGCTAAAGCATATTTCTGTGCGGTGTTACAAGTACAATGGGGCAAGGCCCTGATATACTGGATGTTTTTCATTTCTATTCTGAGTCTCGTATATTATTTGGCGCTATGAGATTGAAGTATCAATGTCACGGTTTATTAGGCGGAGGTCACTAATAATGCAGGGCTGTGAGATTTTCTTATTCTTTGGCCCAAACAATTGTACAATATCTACTATCGTGTTCCATCTGAGACCATGCATTTTTGTATCATGTTCCGTGATGTTTTACTATTGTCGTGGATCAAAGCCAGACTGAAATGTTGCATACCCACATACGCTTTTTCACCCACGATGCTGGAGACATGTGTAACACCTTGCTATTTTACTATCTTTACTTTCATCTTCATTCAATTTACTTATCTGGTTTTCATCTTTATCTTTACAAGGAAATCTCTCGCCTGAATCCTTGATCAACTTTAATGTTACTGCTTCTCATCCTCCTTTAATCTACTTACTTGGTCCTGCAACGGAAAGACAATCAGACGCAAGCACAAGCGCGAACGAAATTTCATTCAGTTTGCCTCTTTAAGTTTTATTTATATCTATTGGTTGTATTTATCAATCGGAGAACACCTTGGATGCATACCCAAAACACCCTGGACTGTCTGTAGACGCACTGCTAATGTAATGGTTTTCTGTGGCAGCAGTGTTTAGGTTATGGTTGGAGATAACGGGGACTTTGAAATGTGCGCCGTTCAGTGAGGCGAGTTTTTTTTTGTTTTTCTCGTTTTGTGCGTGAGTCCCTCTATAAGCCGGCGGTGCTCTACGCCGTAGGTGCTGAAAGCATCTTCCGCATTGCTCTGGATGATCGCAATTCCTTTGTCGGGGTGCAATGCTGTTTCGTCTTTCGTTTTTTTTCCCTCATTTGTCCGCATTTGGATCTGAAGTCCCTGCCGTGTGAGACCATGATTTTAAATTTCAGCAAATTTGCTCCCATTCACTGCTCTCTATTTGTATTTTATTGGGACTTCAGAAGCTGAAGTGGTCTGAACAAAGTATAACAGGTTATCTATTATCTTGAGGTAGACTGCCGGTGTGGGATGATGTACTACGACAGGGTGTCGTTCGGATAAATTCCATCTCTATCAGGAACAGGAAAACGACGTGAAATATTTTTAATTTATTTTTGTGAACCATAGAACGATAGAACACTACGGCACAGTACAGGCCCTTTTCCCTCCATGTTATGCTGACGCATATAATCCTTTAAAGACGTACTAAACGCACACTACCCCATAACCCTCCATTTCTCATTCATCCCTGTGCCTGTCCAAGACTCTCCTAAACACCCCCAATGTTTTAACCTCCAGCACCATCCCAGTCAAGTCATTCCAGGCACTCACAACCCTCTGTGTAAAAAAACTTGCCACTGATGTCTCTCCCAAAACTACCCCCTCCCAAGCCCGTAACCATTCCGTCTAGTGATTGCCACTGCTGCCCTGAGAAACAGGCACTGAACATCGAACCCAACCTTGCCTCTCACAATCCTGCAAACCTCCATCAGGTCCCCTCCCATTCTTCCAATCTCCAAAGAGAAAAGTTCCAGCTCCGCCAGTCCCGCTCCACACGACTTGTTCTCCAATCCAGACAACCTCTCGGCAAATCTCCTCTGCACCCTCTCCATAGCATCCGCATCCTTCCGATAATGATATGACCAGAATTGAACGCAATAATCTAAGTGCGCTCTCACCAGAGGTTTGTAGAGTAGCAACAAGACCTTTCCACTCTTGACCTCAAACGGGGGGTTTGAGGGGGGGTTAATGAAGCCTAGCTTCCAATAGGCCCTCTTAACTACCCTATCAACCTGTGCAGCGACCTTGAGGGATGTATGGATTTGAAACCCAAGATCCTTTTGTTCATGCACACTCCTAAGTAACTCACCATTAATCCTGTACTCAGTTTTCTGGTCTGTCCTTCCAAAATGCATCACCTCACACTTGTCGGGATTGAACTCCATCCGCCATTCTTCTGCCCAACTCAGCTGCCCGTCCACATCCTCTCGTAACCGTCGACCACCTACAGCTCCATCCACAACTCCTCCAATCTTCGTGTCATCAGCAACATCGCTCACCCATCCTTCCACCTCCACATGCAGGTCACCCAAAAAAAATCGCAAATAGCAGGGATCCCAGGACAGATCTATGAGTCACCCCACCAGTCAACGAACTCCAGGCAGAACACCTTCCCCCTAACAGCCACCGCCTGCCTTCTTCCCTCAATCCAACCCCCTATCCAAACAGCCGAGGTTCCAATTATCCCATACCCATGACACCACGGATGAGACTCTCATGAGGGACACATTGTCAAATGCCTTGCCAAAGTCCATGCAGACCAAGTCCACTGCCCCACCCCCATTAGCCTCCCTCATCACCTCTTTAAAAAACTCAATAAGGCTTGTAAGGCACGTTCCTCCCTCCACAAAGCCATGCCGACAATCCATGAGTAGACCACATTTTCAAATTCTCGTAGATCCCATCCCCAAGAATCCCCTCCAGTAGTTTGCAGACCACCGACGCAAGATCCATCTGTCTACAGTTCCCAGGCTTCTCCCCACCACCTTCTATAAACAAGGGAACTACACTTGCCATGCTCCAATCCTCTGGTCCTTCCCCTGCAGCCAAGGAGGACCCAAAGATCATAACCAATGCTCCCGCGATCTCCCCTCTCAAACCCCACAACAACCTGCGGTGTATCACATCCGGCCCTGGGGATCCACCAACCTCAACGTCTCTAAGAAGATCCAGCACCTCCTGCTCCCCAATCTCCACACTGTCCAGCACACAGACCCGCTCTACATCGACCTCATCCTCTCAGGATCCGGTCCGGAAACCACGTTTCGGGTCTCGATCTGGTCCGCGTGCTTCGGGCTCCGGGTCTTGCAGCTGTCCCTCCCGGACCCTTTGAGCCTGTTAAGATCATTCTGGATCAAGAAGGCACACCTTTGGCCAATTCGGCTCGCTGGTGTTTATAAGGGGCCGTGGGACGGAAAACGCCCGTTGAACGTTTTCTTCTTTTTCTCCGCTGGCTCCGATCTCTGCTCTACATTCTGTTATCCAGCCCGGGCTCAGATTTACTCCTCATCATGATAGTCTGTCCCGTACCCGTGCTGCCAGGTTGGTCCTCTCCCCCCACCTTTTTTCCCATGAACTGGTTCCGTTTCTCTGTTCGTTTGTTTTGCTCGCTCAGTCGCGTTGTCTGCCGGCTTTTCCAAATTTTCATTCCAGAAGGGCTGTTGTGCTGGTCACCCTGGACCTATACCCGTTCCTACCCCTTGCCGACGTCGGGCGGGAGCGGCCGACCCGCGGCTGCCCGGCGGTGGTTCTGCCTGTTCCTATCCATTGCCTCCTTCGGCAAGGCCCGGCCTGACTACCGCTGCCCGGCATGGTTTCTTTTCCGACCTCCTCGTCCGCCCGAACTCTGGGATTGTGCCCTGCACGGACCTAGGGGTCCGCGTGGTGCCCAGGCCCCGGCGTTTCCACCTGGGAGGCAGCCCTGCCCAGGATATATGCTGCCAGCCCAGGGAGGACTCTCCGCCAGTCTATCTAGCCACCTGGGCCTGTCTGCCTGCCTGAACTCAGGGATCCTCCTGCCTGCCCCGAACTGTGGGATCTGCCTGCCTAACTTTTCCACCTATTGCTCCCTCTGGGTTTTGCCTCGCACCTGTCCAGGTGTCCGCGACTGGCCCAACCCTTTTTGTTCCCGCCTGGGAGGCGGCCCTGCCCTTGATACATGCGGCCCACCATGAGGAATCTGAATGCTTTCGTGCCCCGAACTGTGGGATCTGCCTGCCTACCTTTTCCACCTATTGCTCCCTCAGGGTTGTGCCCCGCACATGCCCAGGTGGCCGCGACTGTCCCAGCCCTCTGTGTTTTCCGCCTGGGAGGCGGCCCTGCCCGAGATGCATGCGGCCCGCCATGAGGAATCTGCCTGCCTACCTGCCCCGAACTGTGGGATCGGTCTGCCTGCCTGCCTGCCCCGAACTGTGGGATCGGTCTGCCTGCCTACCTGCCCCGAACTGTGGGATCGGCCTGCCTGCCTGCCTGCCCCGAACTGTGGGATCGGTCTGCCTGCCTGCCTGCCCCGAACTGTGGGATCGGCCTGCCTGCCTGCCTGCCCCGAACTGTGAGATCTGCCTGCCTGCCTGCCCCAAAACTGTGGGATCGGCCTGCCTGCCTGCCTGCCCCGAACTGTGGGAACTGCCTGCCTCGTCTGACCTCTTGGATCCAGCCCCGCCTGCAGTAACCCTTAAATGCCATGGCATCCCCATCCTGTCCTACCCCTAGTACTTCAGTGTCTGCGTCCTGCGTTTGGGTCCCTGTTCCTGACAGTTACTTTGCAACCGAGTAATTAACACTAGATTTGGAGTAGCAACAGAGAGATTGATGTCGGTGGGTTCGACAGCTGTCTGGATACGGAGCACCGCACTTCGTTCACCCACGTACTTCCTTCAGCTAGACTGTCGAAGATTTATCGCACTGAGCAGAATTCCTGAAACCAAATCAGCAGTAAATTTGGAATTTTAAGAATTAATAGCACAAACTTCATGTTAATTGTCTTTATAATTGACTAAACTGGAAGAAGAAGCATTAATGAGTATACCATAGCGCCCTCGCTCGCTCCCTCTGTTGAACGGCCATGTGTAAACTCATGAACCATTTCTCCTGCTCCGTCCGAACGGTGACAATACTTACGAGCCCTCCGGATTCAGAGTTTAGATGAAGGGACTTAAAGATCCGCTTTGATTTCTCGCTGGGGTGAAATATTCTGATGTTCAAGAAAACACTATGAGTAAAACATGGCCCAAAGTGAACTTGAAATTGGTAAATTGCCGTCTAATTCTCTCTCTCCCGCTGACTTTCAAACTCCCCCGTTTATCTCTTGCCCTGTCTACGATGTGACACCCTCCCCTGCTTCTCTTCTCTCTCTCCCTCCCTACATACTCTTTTGCTCCTCACTACCACACTTTCCTCAAGGCTGAAACAAGCGTTAGCAATCAATAGTCAATGTTTGTGTTCAGTAAAATGACTGCTGATTGGGGTGTGAAAGTTTATAGATATTCCTTTAAACACGGCTGGAGTGAAATATAGGGGAGGACATATGAACTGGAGCTGAAACTTAGGGGCGAACAACATAACATGAAATAGTGATTTTCCAATAAATTTGTTTCCTTTACTGTGTTTCAGTGCTACGTTAAGATAAGAACATCATGTGAAATTTAGCTGAAAAAGGATTGAAGTTTGAACCAATAAAATATTTATGTATTTCAATAAGAAATATTCTCCAGCCGAGGGTGGGAGGGGGTTGAGATTACGATTCATTTGCTGAACAGGGCAGACGGGTCCATGAAAGGGAAACGCTTTCGCAGTTTTATGTCACTCACTCTGCAGACTCCCCATTGAACTGTTGACCGGCGAGCCTCCGTATATTACCGTACATAAGCATGTTCGCTGATCTTCCGTCAATATCACGCTCGCCGGTTGTGACTGGTGTGGTGGAGCGACTGTGCACACACCCGTTATTTATAAACAACCCACAAACCAACCCTCGTCAAAGACATGCAACATACCTAGCTCCCATTGGAGTGTGCATGTGTCAATCTAAAGAGCCTGTATTAATTCATAATTACTTCACGACTCGTGTTATTGGGATATGCCAGATATCATTGGACAGAGATGATGTGGATGTTACAGAGGGGCGACAGGGAAGCGCACCCAAGTGCAGGACACAGGTATGGAGACTGACTTGGACTTGACCTGGACTTGGTCTAAGCCGGCACTTAGATTAGACTTGAACACAGAGACAGGACTTGGACTGAGACACGAAGAGACAGGATTCCCAACTAGGAGTAGCGGTAAACAGCCGGATCTATTCAACTGGAAACGAGATGATGGAAACCAAACAACAACAGACAATTGGTATCTTGACATGGAGACGCTCATGAAGCGGCAAACGGCCGGCAGTGACTTGACTGGACACGAAGCACTGACAGGACTCGGAGCCTTAACTTGGACTGGGACTCGAGGCCTTGAATTGGACTGGTACTCGAGGATTTGTCTTAGACGGATTCGAGGCCTTGACTTAGACTGGAACTCGAGGCCTTGAGTGGACACGAAGCCTTGACTTGGACTTGGACTCGAGGCCTTGACTTGGACTGGGACTCGAGGCCTTGACTGAGACTGGGACTCGAGGCCTTGACTGAGACTGGGACTCGAGGCCTTGACTTGGACGGGGACGCGAGGCCTTGACTGAGACTGGGACTCGAGGCCTTGACTGAGACGGGGACTCGAGGCCTTGACTTGGACTGGGACTCGAGGCCTTGACTTGGACGGGGGCGCGAGGCCTTGACTGAGACTGGGACTCGAGGCCTTGACTGAGACGGGGACTCGAGGCCTTGACTTGGACTGGGACTCGAGGCCTTGACTTGGAGTGGGACCCGAGGCCTTGACTGGGACGCGAGGCCTTGACTTGGACTTGGACTCGAGGCCTTGACTTGGACGGGGACTCGAGGCCTTGACTGAGACTGGGACTCGAGGACTTGACTTGGACTGGGACTCGAGGCCTTGACTGAGACTGGGACTCGAGGCCTTGACTTGGACTGGGACTCGAGGCCTTGACTTGGACTGGGACTCGAGGCCTTGACTTGGACGGGGACGCGAGGCCTTGACTGAGACTGGGACTCGAGGCCTTGACTTGGACTGGGACGTGGAGCCTTGACTGAGACTGGGACTCGAGGCCCTGACTTGGACGGGGATGCGAGGCCTTGACTGAGACTGGGACTCGAGGCCTTGACTTGGACTGGGACGTGGAGCCTTGACTGAGACTGGGACTCGAGGCCTTGACTTGGACGGGGACTCGAGGCCTTGACTGAGACTGGGACTCGAGGCCTTGACTGAGACTGGGACTCGAGGACTTGACTGAGACTGGGACTCGAGGCCTTGACTGAGACTGGGACTCGAGGCGTTGACTGAGACTGGGACGCGAGGCCTTGACTTGGGCTGGGACTCGAGGCTTTGACTTGGACGGGGACGCGAGGCCTTGACTGAGATTGGGACCCGAGGCCTTGAATTGGACTGGGAACCGAGGCCTTGACTTGGACTGGGGCGCGAGGCCTTGACTTAGACTCGAACACGAAGCCTTCAATAAAAAACAACAACAACAACAGAGCACTCTCATCCCGGCTCGGAGCAGCGGCAAAACGGCCGGCAACACACAGTTGGACACGAGACCACAAAAACAAACAACAGGCAATGCAAATCTTGACACAGAGAAGCTCCTGAAGACAGTCCCTTATACTTGGCAGCACGGAACATCATCGCCGCCCTGGCTCAGTTGATGAACCGGCAGCGAGTAGCTGTAAGCTGGAGTTTTTTTATGCTGCCAGTTCGAATCAGGTACCCTAATCAAGGAGCCCAGTCGAACACGGGGAAAAAGGAAATTAACTGAAATAAGTGGTTAACGGACCGGACCTGGCAATGAAAAGCAATGACAAAGAGGAATGTTTGGTTACTAAGCCCGCTACCGCTATGATCAGGCGATGGAGATGCTGCCATATTGCTGAGCAATATTGTCTCTGATTCACTTTCTGCCTCTAACGATCAATGAGGAACAATGGAATCCCGTGATGCTAAGTCAGCTAAGTTTGCCATGCATTTCAGAAATGACTGCTGACCTTTATTTTAAATTCCATTTGACGTCATTACATATTCTGCATCCCCTCTTATATATCAGCTCCCCACTTTCTTCAGTGATTTCGAATGGAAGAGAGAGGCAGGCATTACAGAAGAAGACTGCACGGGCGGTGTGTCAATAGGCGTCGCACGTCTGCCTTGGTATTCGTTTAAGAAATGACTGATCTTCGCCAGCATGCAGAGCACTTCAAAACCAGTTTCGAAACTCTCGCTATTGCTCTGATTTCAGTTTTTCTTTTTGCTAATGTGCCTGGGCTGTTTCTGACGATCTGCCTCTCAGAGAATGCATTGATAATGCAATTCAATTAAAAGCAGATGTTAGTTAAAGTGTATGTTGTTCACGAGTGGGAGACAATTGAAAAAATTCAACATATTTTCTGCTCAATTCAAACCTCCATTTTTATAAATATCACCCTGACTTCTCAAAACCCAAGCAAAATGAAGATGAAAAGGGATTATCCTTTATAGGAAGAACTTATAGGCTGGGGTATCAATTACATCCTAGCAAGGTGTTTGTGTTCTGCAAAGACTTCTGTACTGCCGGGTCAGTTCCCTGGTAAGAGGCTAACAGTGCTATTTAAGTACAGGTATAGTGTGATAGGCATTTAGTTCATCCCGGAGTCAGAGAATAACACCCGGACGGAGAAAGCCGCAAACCCATGCGCTTGAAGTGGCCACTCTCAGTGAGAAATGATTGCTTACAGCATGCTAAAAATAAATATACAATTATAATGCCGATTCTATCTCCAATATAAGAGACTTCATGCATAACGGAGATTTAGAGAAACTCACGTAAAATGTTAGAGGTGATTAAGCAATTAATGTTTCTGACTGAGCCCCATCTTTAGGATTCGTCTGGGCTCTTTATGGCCGGTTCTTTGTTCGAATGTGGAAGAACACGTGGCTGAAACACAATACTTGCTCGAGTTTCAATTTCAGAAGAATTCGGGAAAATACTCATGATGTTCTCTTCTGGTCCTCAGTAAAACGACCATGTGCGGAAAAGCTACAGCGGTCACACAGGCAAAGAAAAAATACTTCCATCCCTTGCTCACGAAATTGTAAAAAAAACTTGTAAAAATTGTAAATTGCACAGTAACATATTCCCAAAGAGTTTGTGTAAACGCAGGAAAAGAAGAGACATAATATAGCACATGGGTAACGAAAGGCATTAGGTAGCGATCCTGCAGGTGCCTGAAACCCACACATAGTCATGAATTCCATCCATCCTTATTACGTGTTTGTGAAGGGATTGGGATGCCCCCAATCACACCCCACACGCAACAAAGAAAACCTGTTGACGTCACAATCCATTAGAATATCACGTGACAAAGATATCATTGATACGTGCACATGCATGAGAATCCCTGACGTACAGCACGCATTTTAGATTCAGCCGAGGCCCTTTATACAGGGAACAAAAAGCTAAGCAAGTGACAGAGAATGTACCGAGGGGAATTTGCAGTTGTGGCTCCCGACCTCATTCCGAATAGAAAAGAAGTTAAGAAGCGATTAGAGCAACGATTCCAAACCACATATTGCAAGGTTGTATTGCAAGTATATTCATATAAGTTTCCCCAGATTCGGCATTTAAACTTTTACAACCTTCTACAGACTCACATTTTGTCTGCTTTTGCATGTTGATTGCCGCATCTCGAGTCATCTGCTTAATTATTTCATAAAACTACTTTGATATTCTTAGTTTTGAGTTTCAGCTCTTCACCTACCACAGCGGAATATAATCTGATGCTTTACGTATGAATAGTCATGAGGAGCACAAAGATAATAATCACTCTGTTGCTGCTTAATCTGCTGGTTACGTTTCTACGCGAAGCACCGAGTTATAGAGTGAGAGCTGAAATCAAAACGCCACTGAACAGCGATACAAACAAATTCTACATATTTATGAAATGTGTGCAGGATAGTTTTTTGCAACAATACATAGAAGTAACGACTAGAGATGGGGCAGTGTTGGATCTCCTGTTAGGCAATGCGATAGATCAGCTGACAGATGTATGTGTTGGGGAGCACTTCAGGTCCAGTGATCACAATAGCATTAGCTTCAATATAATTATGGAAAATGACAGGACAGGACCTAGAGTTGAGATTTTGATTGGAGAATGTCTAACTTTGAGGAGATGCGAAGGGATTTAGAGAGAGTGGATTGGGTCAAGTTGTTTTATGGGAAGGATGTAATAGAGAAATGGAGGTCATTTAAGGGTGAAATTATGAGGGTACAGAATCTTTATGTTGCTGTTAGGTTGAAAGGAAAGGTTAAAGGTTTGAAAGCACCATGGTTTTCGACGGATATTGGAAATTTGGTTCGGAAAAAGAGGGATGTCTACAATAGATAAAGACAGCATGGAGTAAAGGAATTGCTCAAGGAATATAAAGAATGTAAAAGGAATCATAAGAGAGATTAGAAAAAACTAAAAGTAGTTACGAGGTTGGTTTGGCAAATAAGGTGAAAGTAAATCCCAAAGGTTTCTACAGTTATATAAAAAGCAAGAGGATAGTAAGGGGTAAAATTGGCCCCTTAGAGAATGAGAGTGGTCAGCTATGTGTGGAGCCGAGGGAGATGGGAGAGATTTTGAACGATTTCTTCTCTTCGCTATTCACTAAGAAGAAGGATATTGAATTGTGTAAGGTGTGGGAAACAAGTAAGGAAGCTATGGAACCTATGACAATTAAAGAGGTGGAAGTATTGGCGCTTTTAAGAAATTTAGAAGTGGATAAATCTCTGGGTCCTGACAGGATATTCCCCATGACCTTGAGGGAAGTTTGTGTAGAAATAGCAGGAGCTCTGACGGAGTCCTTAAGATGTCATTAGAAACGGGTGTTGTGCCGGAGGATTGGCGTATTGCTCATGTGGTTCCATTGTTTAAAAAGGGTTCTAGAAGTAAGCCTAGCAATTATAGACCTGTCAGTTTGTCATCAGTGGTGGGTAAATTAATGGAAAGTCTACTTAGAGATAGTATTAATAATTATCTGGATAGACAGGATCTGATTAGGAGTAGCCAGCATGGATTTGTGCGTGGAAGGTCATGTTTGACAAACCTTATTGAATTTTTTGAAGACGTTACGAGGAATGTTGATGAAGGTAAGGCAGTAGATGTAGTCTATATGGACTTCAGCAAAGCCTTTGACAAAGTTCCACATGGAAGGTTAGTTAAGAAGGTTCAGTCGTTAGGTATTTATGCTGGAGTAATAAAATGGATTCAACAGTGGCTAGATGGGAAATGCCAGAGAGTAGTGGTGGATAATTGTTTATCGGGATGGAGGCCGGTGACTAGCGGGTGCCTCAGGGATCTGTTTTGGGCCCAATGCTGTTTGTAATATACATAAATGATCTGGATGATGGGGTGGTAAATTGGATTAGTAAGTATGCCGATGATACTAAGGTAGGAGGTGTTGTGGATAATGAGGTGGGTTTTCAATGCTTGCAGGGAGATTTATGCAGGTTAGAAGAATGGGCTGAACGTTGGCAGATGGAGTTTAATGCGGAGAAGTGTGAGGTTCTACATTTTGGCAGGAATAATCCAAATAGAAAATACAGGGTAAATGGTAGGGCATTGAGGAATGCAGAGGAACAGAGAGATCTAGGAATAACAGTGCATAGTTCCCTGAATGGAGTCTCATGTCGATAGGGTGGTGAAGAAGGCTTTTGGTTCGCTGGCCTTTATAATTCAAAGCATTGAGAACAGAAGTTGGGATGTAATGTTAAAATTGTACAAGGCATTGGTAAGACCAAATTTGGAATATTGTGTGCAGTTCTGGTCACCGAATTATAGGAAAGATATCAATAAATTAGAGAGTGCAGAGACGATTTACTAGGATGTTACCTGGGTTTCAGCACTTAAGTTACAGAGAAAGGTTGAACAAGTTAGATCTCTATTCCTTGGAGCGTAGAAGGTTGAGGGGGGATTTGATCGAGGTATTTAAAATTTTGAGAGGGATAGATAGAGTTGACGTGAATAGGCTGTTTCCATTGAGAGTAGGGAGATTCAAACGAGAGGACATGTTTTGAGAGTTAGGGGGCAGAAGTTTAAGGGAGACACGAGGGGGTATTTATTTACTCAGAGAGAGATAGTTGTATGGAATGAGCTTCCTGTAGAAGTGATAGAGGCCAGTTCAGTTGTTTCATTTAAGGTAAAATTGGATAGGTTATGGACAGGAAAGGAGTGGAGGATTATGGGCTGAGTGCGGGTAGGTGGGACTAGGTGAGATTAAGAGTTTGGCACGGACTAGGAGGGCCGAGATGGCCTGTTTCCGTGCTGTGATTGTTATATGTTTATGGTTATATGGCAAATCACAATTAGGGATAATTTCATTTACATTTTATTTACAGAGCTTCCCATTTAGTGTAAACAGGTACTTCGCCCCGATCTTCAGCTCCTCCCTGAATTTCCTCTGTGTCAGTCCATAGATACACGTGTTGGTGCAGGAACTGAGCAGCATCAATATATCCCCGGACACTTGTAGGATAAATGTAGGTGTGTTGTAATATTTGTCTGTGAAATAAAGGTTTACCGCTGGCCAGGTCATGGAGTGTACAATATTGGTTATCCACAATAATATGAAATTGGCAGATAGAGCGAACAACAAAACCATTGACTTTCTCCGGTTCTTAACCTCTGGATCACTTTTGTTGTCAGTATTTCTCCGAAGTCCACGGCGAACTACATTCGCTGCTACAATATATCTGGTGGTCAACGTATTGATCAACACAATTAAACCAAATGGTAATAAAGGGGTCACGATGGTATCAAATACCTCGTAACCTCTCCACAGGGGTGATGTATAGTACTCGGGTTTGGCAATGCACTTCCCTGGTTCTGCTGCAAAGTAAAATGGAAATGACTGAACACAACTACCTATGACCACTGCCACGATCATCACGGTCGCTGTTCTTTCGGTACAATATCGGGCTCGCAGCTTCTGGAGGCAGATCGCGACATAGCGATCGAGAGTGAAAGTGACAGTCAGCCAAACGGAACAATCCATCGTTGCAATCGTCAAAATATTTTCCACACCACACATCGGGGGCTTCACCAAAAAATCAGCATATGGATAGAGAACATTGATTTTACGCAATACAACACCAAATACAACGACCAGCAGATCTGCAGACGCCATGGTCACGAGGTATCGAGTGATAACTTTGGACAGGCCACAATTTCTGCGAGACAGGACCACAATCGCCGCTAAATTAACTGAGAAAAGAGAAATAACATGTAGCAGTCATTCCTTAATGTGTCTGGATTGCTCAGTGTGACATTCCTTGCAAGGTAAGGCTGGAAGTCCAGATCGCACCGTTTAGGTAACAGTCCACACTATTGATTGTTGTACATAGAATATAGAACATAGATCATAGACAGTACAGCACAGTAAGGCCCTTCGGCACACAAAGTTGTGCCGACCCTAATACCCTGTCACCCATATAACCCCTTACCTTAAATTATTCCATATACCTGTCTAGTAGTCTCTTAAACTTCACTAGTGTATATGCCTCCACCACTGACTCAGGCAGTGCATTCCACTCACCAACCACTCTCTAAGTGCAAAACCTTCCGCTAATACCCCCCTTGAACTTCCCTCCACTTACCTTAAAGATATGTCCTCTTGTACTGAGCATTGGTGCCCTGGGGAAGAGGCGATGGCTGTCCACTCCGTCTGTTCCTCTTAAAATCTTGTACACCTCTATCATGTCTCATGCTCATTCTGTCCACAGAGTAAAGCCCTAGCTCCCTGGATCATTGATCATAATCCATACTCTCTGAAACATCTTTAAACCAGGCAGTATCCTGGTGAATCTCCTCTGTACCCTTTCCAATGCTTCCAGATCCTTCCTATTGTGAGGCGACCAAAACTGGACACAATACTCCAAATGTGGACTAAATTGAGTTTTTTTTTTACCAATTTTACCAAAATGCATCATCGTACATTTCCCAGTACTGTATTCCATCTGCCACTTTTGTGCCCATATGTCTGAGCCCTGTGGCAATAACGTTGCTTCCTCAGCAATACCTGCCTTTCCACCCATCTATCGTCTCATCCGCAAACTTTGCCAGAGAGCCATCAGTTCCATAATGGTAATCCTTTACGGTCGGAAGAAGAAAACTATGATGGAAATTTGTTTCTGAGATCGCAAGTCAGCTAATAGTGATTTGTTCAGCGATGTTGCCGGGATAATTGTCATGTGTCATCAATATCGAAGATTTGGAGAACAATGTACAAAACACGGGGAGTAGATTTACAGACGACAATAAAATAGATTGTCTAATGGAGAGCGAGGTCAGCTATCAAACATTAGGTTGCTATCTTCATCAGTTCAGTAAGTTGGTCAAGGAATGGAATGGTGGAGCTTATTTGGGACACATGGAGGGTTTTTTTCTTGGAAAGGTAAGCAAGGTAGGAGATTCTTAAAGAAAATTAGGGCTCCGCAGAGTCTCGAGAATAGAGGGGTCTTGTATTTCAAGAACAGGATTCACTGCAAGTGGAGCCTAAGGTGGACAGGGTAAGTATGAAGACAATAGACAATAGGTGCTGAAGTAGACCATTCGGCCCCTCGAGAACTAGGATCGGTAGACTTCATTAGTGAAAGAACTGAGCAGGAAACTTTGGATGGAGGTGCAAATACGCACGTCCTGTTCCGCCTGTACATACAGAACTGTGAGCATCGGGGGCACCTTGCAATTGGAAAGGCTCACATTGACTTAGTCCAGAAACAATTTACCAAAATGTTGCCAGGATTTTAGACACTTCTTTGCAGAGAGAGCTTCATCAGAACCGGACATTATTCTCAGCAGCTCAGGCAGATGGATGTTAATCATACAGAGGCACAGAAAACCACAGCGGGCAGAAACAGTGTAAATTTACCCAGTCTCTTTCCACAGGGTTGAGGAATCCGGCGCGGGTATAAATTCAGTGGGAAAGGTTCAATAGGTATTTGAGGGCAAGGGTTATACAAATGGGGCAATTAGGTGAATTGTGCTGCGCGACGTTGTGGCTGCGGTAGACCCAATAATAAGGGGAAGTTGGACGGGTAAATGGCTATGAAGCGTTTGAAAGGTTCTGAGGCGAACGCTGAAACATCGCACGGCATCTTATTTGAAATGGAATCTTTGCAAATAATATCTCTTTTTCCTGCTGCGTAACTCTACCACTCCAAAATAAATTCGGATTCTCGTTATTCCTAAATTCAGGGTATTTCCACCGGACACCTTTCCCCGCTGGTTGTTTTTACTGTTTCCCTGTATCCCCTATGACCCTTCAGATATCAATTTCCAATATCCATAGAACATTTCTATCGAACACCTTTCCCCCCGGATTGTTTTTACTGTTTCCCTGCATCAACTATGACCCTTCAGATAACAATTTCCAACAGCCTGACGACCAGGACAGCACAGACCCTTTGGCTGAATGCACAGGACAGCCACCATAACTGTTCCAGGCAGACGACATTATGAATCTAACACAATCATTTTGTGTTAGAATCTGAACCAGACTCAAGGTTAGTTTCAGCGGCGTATGTCTTGAAATTCAGTACATCCGAAACGTAAACGTGTAAGGTTATGATAAGCAAACAAAAATAAAACATGAAAGGCATCAAATTCACGTAAATCATATCTTTCAACAAATTGATGAAATGTGCTTCTATTTTCATTATTTCCAGAGGGAGTTTATATTAAAAGACCAGAATAACAAAGCACATCCGCTCTAAATTGCAGCGCATAATTTAAAGACTACAGTATGCCACACATCTCGGCATTTCCACGACCTTACCTGGAATACCAACGGCTGCCAGTACGGGATAGTAAATGGAGACAATATAATAAATTGTTGGATATCCCATTTTCTGCTAGAAGCGGCGATCAATTGTACGAAAAGAGCCAACTGTCCAGTGCCCTGTTTCAATGAACCCTTATACAACAAGAGGCATGTTGCTTAAGCCAATTAATGCCCCTTTAGGTATATTAGCTACAGGACAGTGAACAAACAACGAGTGTTTATTTCGGTCTATTTTTACTCATTGTGACATTGGGTAACACACTTAACTGTTCCCGGTGCATGACAAGTAATGGATTCGATGTTCATTCAATGTATTTTAGAGGAGTCAGATAAATACTGTAGCACAGCACAAAAAAGCTGGACCCATCCAGTTCGTGTCAAATTCTGCCTCGACCTCCTTACCGTTACATTCACGTACTTAACCAAATTTGTCTAAGTGTCACATCAAACCCACGTCCAGTACTTTCGCTGGCAGCAAGTTGGACACCCTCCCCAATCTTAGAATGGAGATCCGCATCAGCTTTACCTTAAACGTTTTATTTTCCATTCTTAACATGTGAACGATAATTTCAGTCTCACCCAAATAGTGACACAAGCCTGCATCTCATCTTTCACCTCATAATTTCCATGCTTATAAACAAATAGCAATTGCAGCAAGGGAACAGACCATCTCCGCCCTTCTGTGTTGAAGGTTAAGCTCATCTCTGAACACAACCTTAATTTTCTTGCAACAATCTGACATTTTTGCAAATTTGCTACTCTCAATTCCGCCGCTCCTCAATGTAGTCTGCAACGTGATCAACGCTCTGCTTTTATTCTCTTGTACTCATGCAGACTCATTAGAGCAGCCCTTCACTCGGTCCTGTCCGAGCTCTGTTTTGACATCTTCCATGAATAGTAATGCCACCTTTTCCTCTTTATTACAATCTTACCTTAATATCGTTTATGAAACAACTGAACCGCGTAACATTGAGCTGTTAGCGCTGGCACCCCGGATGTAATTGTTACTAATGGCTATAATAGCGTACATCCACGTGCTGATCCATTATGAAGCATCACCTGCCCTACTTAAATTACCCATTGTATTGAAATAGACGCAATTCATGTTATTAGTCCCACCATGCCCAACCTTTCAATCACGTCTTTTACTGCAGGTATAATATCTACGTTCCTCACAACTACCTCACTAGATGACCTGACACATTCATTTGCATATCAACACAACTTCATTTTGAACGTCTCCGAACAGTACTCGGAAACCTTGACACAACGAAATTGGTTCCCGTACAGTAGATGTGCAATTGGTCCCCATTGTGAACATCATTCCTTCAGTGGAATAGAGTTCAATGTCCAAATTCTGCATCCTGTCTCCTTCCCCACGTGCTGAACTGTGTCATGGTCATATTTGAATTGTCAGTGTCATGTGGTTCGGGTAGCAATCTCAAACCCAAGATCCGTCCCTCCCGATCTCCCTTCTCATTGCTCTCGTACCTCACAAGCCTCTAACCTGTCTCCCCTCTAATCTTTATCTTTCCCAGATTATTTCTCTCCGAAGTTTTTCTACCTCAAATCGCCGTCTCTCCAGACACAGTTTCTACTCCATCTCTCTCTCCCTCAGCCTCCCATCCTAACCTCTCACTCGCCCGTCTCTTGCTCTCTCCCTCGTCTCTCTCTCTCTGCCCCAGTATCATTCCCTGGCATGCCTCTTCCCTAAACATTGTCTTGTCTCCGTCTTCTCTTGCCTTTCCTCTTTTCACTCGTCTTCTCGCCTGTCTCGATCCCTCCCGAATATCCCTTGCGACGCTTTCTTCTCCTGTCACTCTCTCTTTGTTGCCTAGGCCGGTCTCTCTTTCACCAATATGCCTCTTACTCCTCAGTCCCTCTCTTAATTGCGACCCGTTTCACTCCCCGTTCCTATCATTCACCAGTCTCTCCGCCAGAATCTGTCACTCCAGTGTTCCTGAATCCCAAGCGCCTACAACCCAAACTTTCCCTGTCTCTCGCGTTTCCTGTCTTCTCTCTCGCTCTTCTGGTACCCTCATTACACCGAATTTCATCCCAATCTCTTTTTAACACACTCTCTCTGCTACCCCAGTTACGCCCACGTTCCCCAGTCTCTCTCTGCCTTAATGTTGCTTCACCCGGTCTTTCTCTTGTCAGTTGCACACAGCAGTGCCCCTTTTATACCTCTCTCCCCTCAGTTTCTCTTTTCTTGTCCCGGACCCCAGGCTTTAAAGTCTCCTGCATGCCTTGTGGCAACTACGGCCGAAATTACAGGTGAACTCTTTGTTTTAACAGTGTCTTCCTCTTTGACACTCTTTCATAAAGATGGGACTGATGAACCAATCAGGAAACTGTTGTTGTATGTGTTCTCTCTCCCATCTCAGCCACTGAAGCCTATTTCTCCTCCAGAGTTGTCATAGGTCTCTTGTGATCTCCCTTCACTAGTCCCCTTCTTACAGATTTTGAGGAATGCCTGCTCAGAGGAGATTTACAATTGTGCAGTATTCTTTCCATTTCTTGAAGATGGACTTAACTGTACTCCAAGGGATATTGAATGGCTTTGAAATTTTCTTATATCCATCTCCTGACTTGTGATTTTCAATAACTTTTTCGCGGAGTTGCATGGAGTGTTCTTTTGGATTTATGATGTTTTTTTTTTTTTTGGCCAGGATACAGAGTTACCAACAGTTAAGCGTTCCTGATACAAATGTATTTTTACTACAATCCATTGAAATGCCTTGACTGAACAGAGGTGACCTCCATTTAACTATTTGAATTTTGGAGCCAATTGGCTGCACAAGTGATGATTGTGTGCGCCATTTTAACGGGGGTTAATACTTCCGCAAACTATTATTTTGTGTTTTATATTAGTAATTATTTTAGATCACGTCGTGGAGATCTGTTTTTACTTTGAAATGGAAAGGCATTTTTCTCTTCGTCAGTGTTAAAAACAATCCAATTTAAATCCACTGTGATACGATAACGTACAACAATAAAATTTTGAAACTTCCAAGGGGGCGAATTATTCACAAAGGCAATGTGTGGCGATCTGAAAGAAAGTTTAAATGCTTAAAATCGATTATTCATTGGCACTACGGCGTAAAAATAGAGATGTTGATCTGGGTAGATACGTTGCTGCTGAGAAGCAAAAATCGATTCATTCTGGGCTGGAAAGCGCTGGAGCGAGCCTGAGCTTATGTATTTGGAGAATGAGAGGTGACATGATAGAGTTCTTACACAATCGTAAGAGGAATAGATAGACTCAGTTCCTTGTCTCTTCTTTTTCCCGGGTAGAAATGACTAATACGAGTGGGAAATAGAGCGGAAGGGTGGTTACAGGTTTTCTATACATAGAGAGATTGGTGCGGAGAAAGTGTTACCAAAGATGATGATAGAAGCTGATATACTAGGGCGATAAAACAAACATTGGCACATATCATACTCTCAGTTTGAAGTGTAATTTCTTTGCTTCTGGTTTTCACAGCGAATGTGGTGACGATTGTCATACTATCACGGGGAAATTGCCGACTCTCTAAAACAGTCACCCGCTATTTGATGGCCATGTCAGCGGCAGACCGAGCGGTCGTTTTCCTGGACGCTAAATTGATGAACATTCCGAAGGCTTTTCCGGATGAGTTCTCCTTCCTGTTTTTACGTCCGCGTGTGCAGAACCCACGTCTTCCTATTGCAGGCCGCTACAGATTGTTCTGTTTGGTTCACGGTCGCCTTCACCTTTGATCGATTTGTGGCCATTTGCTTCCAGGATCCAAACGCTAAGTATTGCACTGGGAGAACGGTCGCTGTGGTTCTGAGCACAGTGACTGCACTGAGTTGTTTAAAGTACGTTTCATGGTTCTTCGTGGTCCAAGGCATATATCCTTCCTTTATCAAGCCTTTGCATTTAGGGATGAGAATTACTTGCGTCACTATTTTGGACAGTAATGGCTGCCCTTCGTTCTGTCTTTTCAATCTGATCCACTCCTCGTTGCTGTCCTGCTCAATGCTTTCGCCATCACGGAATATTTAGTAGCCAGTCCAGCCCGCAGCAGACACCGGGCTCCAAGTTGTAGTCAGAATTTCAGCCACCCCGAGCATCCCACAGTTTTACCGCTGGTCGTCTCGGGAGATTTCATCCTGTATGGTCATTGTATGGGGTGATGGAGATCTGGAACAGGATGTTTCATGCAGTGGACGTCCCACATTGTTTGAAGATACCTTCATTTCTCAATGAACTGTGCTACATGTTGCAACATTTGTGCTCTTTACCTCGTCAGTCAGACTGATCTCAGGGAGCAGCTGAAGGATGTGCTGAATTCTCCTCCGTCACTCATTTTGAAAAGGATTCGACACTGATGGTCTTTGCAACCAGAGTTCTTCTCTTCTGTTTTCAAGAAGGCGGTTAGAATGTTGTCCGTTGATTATTTCAATAATTCATGTCCCTCGCCGTTCCTTTCCAAGCTCATCCATTGTCTCTGCAGCTTTTTTTTACATTTCGTTAAGGATGCTGAAACACTCTGTACCAATCAAGTAGACTAGAACCACAAACATGCTGTGACATAAGCCCAAAAGTTAGCGCCAGAAACATACGAGGGTTGCGCCAGACTAACCGAATAAGTATAGACCACATTGAATATCAGCAATGTTGCTGTTCAAACACATTGAAAGTTTCAGTCTTATAACGCACCACAACCTAATAAACATACTCATAACATTAATGGGATAGTCACAAATCGGAGCCATGAAACTGACAAATAAATTCCACTCTGTAGACCTACAAATCTCCTCCTGTATAATCAGGCAAATGACCATCTCAGAATCAGATCATGAGAGCAATGACAGCTTGATGTTTCTGAGAGTAATTCACTCCACATGTATGTAGATGGAAGTATGGAAAGCTCCAGGCCTGTACTTTATCCGAGTACAGGTTTTCAGAGTCATTAATAACCTGAACATTATAGATTACCCGGTTTTAATTCAACTTCATTATTGAATGCAGTTAGGCATCAATGGCTCTAAAATATTGCAATCACACATTTGACTCTCAGCCTCCGTCAGGTAACTCACAACAAAAATACTAAAAGCAGCACAAAGAAACCGCGAGAGGAACTCCGCAGGTCAGGCGGCATCTATAGAAATGAATAAACAGCCGAAGGGTTGGGCCGAGAACCTTCTCCAGGACCAGAAACTAAGTGGTGCAACGCCAGAATAAAAAGTTAACTGAGGAGAAGGGAAGCTGGACGGTGATAGGTCAAGCCTGGTGGACGGGAATACTAAAGGGATGGAGAGGAAGGAATCTGATTGCACTGGGGAATGATCATAGGAGAAAGGGAAGCTGGAGAGGACCGACGATGATGTGATAGGCAGGTGAGAAGAGGTAAAAGGCCAGATTGGGGAATTGAATAAAAAGGGAAATATGATCAATCTTTCTACCAGAAGGAGAATCGATATTCACGCCATGATGGCTACCCAGACAACATAGACTATAATTTGTTACTGCTCCACCCTGGGTGTGGTCTCATCATGGAAGAAGTGGAAGCAGTGGGACAGGAATAGGAATCGGAATTGGAAGTTCTGCCTGGGGGAAGATCTGTGTTTGGCGAATGGAGCTGAGCTGCTCAATGAAGTGACCCCCTTTCAGACTCACAGACCTCGCCAGTGGATTTGCAGGTAAATTGTTGCCTCAACTGGATGTGTTGTTGGGACCATCCACATCCTACCTCATCCTGACATCTCTGCAGGTATAAGCGCCAGGAGGGAGATGAATGGTGAGGGATGGAAGGGAAATGGAATAAAAGAGGAAGCGATCCCTGTGGAAAATGGAGCCTGGTAGTTTGGCGGCGATGGGGACATAAAGATAGTTTTGTTTCTAAAATCACTTTGGTAAAATTGCAAATAGTGATTTGTGGACGCGGAATGTCATGGGGTCGTAGATAAGAGCAAGAGGAACGGTATCGTTGTTAAGGTGGCGGAAGACTTGGTGAGCGCGGACGGGCTGGTTCCGCATTTAAAGCGACGTTAACAACAAAATTATCACCATCTCCCGTTCCCATCTCTCCGCTTTCCGAAGGGATGCCTCCCTCCACGATCCCCTGTTTCATTTAGCCCTCCAAACCTATCACCCTCACAGCGCTTATCCCTGAAAGCGCCAAAGTGCTACAATGGCACATTCATCTCCTCCCTCTTCATTAGTCCAGGCCAAGTAAGGCAACATTTCACCAGTGAATCTGCTGTGGTCGTCTTTGTCTGGTGCTCCTGTTGCGGACTTCACTACATTGGTGAGACCCGTGATGAACTGGAACTCATTCCGTCGAGCACCATCACTGCATCATGAAAAGCGGAGCTTCCCGGCGTCCAAACATTTTAATTCTGTTTCCCATTCCCGATCCGACAATTTCAGTCCCTTGCTTTTCCGCTTGTGCCACGATGCGTCTGCCCTCAAGACGTAGGAGTGACAACTGATCCAGGTAGCCGCCAACCTGGTGTCATGAATGATGATCAAAACATATCCCTCCTCTTCTTCTGTTCACCACTCTGGTTTCATGCCTATTTTAACCCACCTGTCACTTCCTAACTGCTTCTGTTTTTCCTGTTCTCCACTGTCCTCTCTGATCAGCTTCCTTCCGCTTCCATCCAGCGGGGGGTGTGGTGGTGGTGGTGGTGTGTGTGTGTGTGTGTGTGTGTGTCTGTGTGTGTGTGCTGCCTTTGATTTCCAGCATTTGCTGAATTAGTTATCTTTAAAATATATATTTGAAAATTTGAAATGGATGGAGACGCACGGACGGATGAATCATTCAGAAATAATTCACGTAGTACGTGTTTTCGGAGATTCCGTTGTCGGAGAAAATGTGAAAAGAAGCAAATCAACTCTAATCCGAATTTCAGCAGGAAGAAAATTCACCCCAAAAATAACAACAAAGTATCACGTCTGATTTTCTGCTCCTAATAGGGGTGGATTTTATACGAACGAGAAACACGCTGTAAAACACATCACCTCACAATGGTGGTGCACCTCAAAATAACGCAGAAGCTGTCACACTTTACTTATTCAAGCAATGTCAGCTTCAGGGTTGTTAATAAAATATCAGTAAATGTGTAGAAAGTTATAATCACTGCCTCAAAGTGCAGGAGCATCAGATCCGGATGCAAACAGATGAGACAAAATGAAAGGCGTCCAGCACAACGGGCTGATAAAGCATTTGTGATTATGGAACATTTTAGTCGGGCTTTGTCCAGGACAGAAATAAAACTTCACCAAACTGGAAACAAAAATGTGTTATGTTGTATTGCCAACATATTTAAATATGTCTCATTCATCCCCGTGCCGCTGAGAACTTGGATCTGATTCCCACATGGTGGATGGTTCTCTTCCTGCCACTGTTGAGAGTAGCGCTGCACTCAATGCAGATGGCCCATTCAGAAAGTAAATCATTTCGGGAGTGATACCTGGAATACGAGGGAGAGTTTTCCACAATTAGAAATTTCAGCCAAATTTCCAAATAGGAAATATTTGGCAAGAGTAACAGTGAATTATGTGCAAGTCAGCATTAGTTTCGTATGTAGAGGTTATCATCCGAGGGAGGAAAATTGCGAACTCTCTCCACTTCTGATCTCTCTGTGAGGATTGGTATGTGTTTCTTCGTCTTACTCTTCCGCAAGTTCAAATCAGCTGTTACGTCTTACTGACGTTGAGTGCTAGTTTTTTACTGTGACTCCACTTCACTAGTTGGCATATCTCACTCCTGTACGCCCTCCCATCAGCACCTGAGATGCTAGCAACAATAGTTGTATCTTCAGAAAACTTGTAGATGTTATTTGAGCTATGCATAGCCACACAGTTATGTGCATAAGGAGAATAGAGCAATGAGTTAAACACCTACTCCTGAGCTTCGCCGGTGTTGAACGTCAGTGAGGAGGAGATGGTATCAACAGTCCACAAAGATTATGGTCTTCCGGTTAGGAAGAGGGCACAGACTCCAGATAGGGGGGAGTCCATTCACAACGGTGATGCAGAGAAATTTCTTTAGCCAGAGGGTGGTAAAACGATGGAATTTGTTGCCTCATGCGGCTGCAGAGGCCATGTCGTCGGGTGTGTTTAAGGCAGAGATTGTTAGATTCTTGACTTGGCATGGCATCAAAGATTCCTCGGGGATGGCTGGGAACTGGGGTTGAGGAGGAGTCAAAAAAAGATCAGCCATAATTGAGTGGCCGAGCAGACACGATCGGCCAGAGGTCCAAATCTGCTGTGATTCTTTTGGTCTTATGATGGTATTATGTATAATTATGATGTAAAGTACACAGCAGCAAACTTAAATGAGAGGCAACCTCAGAAAAATGAATTATCCCTATGAGGGAAAACGTTGATCAGTAGGTCCCTGATGGAAGCCATCCCAGTGATCTGAGCAGACAAGTTGTTGACAAAGAAACATCCAGTGCCCGACTCATCCCCAGAAACCGAGGGAATTACAGGAAAAGGCGGTTAACACTCAAAAGAAATCAACAATACATAAAGTACAAACAAGGTAGTAAGTGCAGAAAATGCCAAGGGAACCCAGACACAATCCAAGACTCTCCAGGATCCTGCAGCAACCTTGGCAAATATCATTTAACGAAATCTTGCTTTAAAAGACAAACTGATGAATGACGTCCAGCACTTCATGAAGACACCGTCAATTAAAGCCTGATCCAGTTTTAGAGTCAAAATCTTACAAATTATACGATAATCAATACATTATTTCAGATAGGACAATCCATAATAACCACCCGGATAAAATATTACAGGATAAACAAGCAGTAACAGCTCATTCAATCGATAAAACCATCCGAACACACACAAGTTCCTCGACCAGTGGAGTACCTCACAACAGACAGCATTTATGTCATCAGTCAGATAACATAATTATTCCCTCTGTCAAACAGCTTCCAAATGTTGCTACTCTGTTGTTTGTTGCCACGCCCCACGGCTGATTCCCTTCTCCTCATCATACGTTCTTACCTCGACCAACCTCCAGAGCTCCAAACTCGGCCCTGTGCAGACCCGCCTCTGGTTTCCAACCCTGGTTCATTGAAAATTCAACTGATGGTTTCTCATTCCGCTTTCAGTCTTTAGAGGACAGTGGTGTTTAAAAACAACCCTGTAGAAGCAGGGAGAATGAACCATAATGTGGAACTGAATCGTGAACAGGGAGATTAACTACAAATGTCATTCTTCCTCAGCCCAGAATTTGAGGGGTGAAGAACACGGCAGACAGAACTACAGTCGGCTCATCTTCTTCACTTTGCAGAAAATTCAAGGGAAACCTCTTCACCCACAGAGTGGTGACTTTGGAACTCATCACCGCAGGGAGAGCGAGAGGGGAACAACAGGGGAGGATTTAAAAGGACTGTCGTGGAACAGAGTCACTGGCAGGATCCAGCTGGCCTGAGTTGACCCTCTATTGTACACTAGTTCTGTTATAACTTCACCAAGTACCGGAGACAGAGTTTAAAATAAAACTGATCTATTTGTCTCAGATCCAGTCCCATTAAAGTTGAATATGCAGCAGAAAAAAAACTCCTCCCATGCTAGTGACCAGGGTGCAGAACTGGATCAGCGCCAGGAAAAATTGCAGAGCTCAACACAGTTTTAAACTTATTGAAACCGTCTCTGAATCGCAAGAGTATGTCATAAGGTTACACAAGTGACTGCATCACTTCCACAGTCACAGCATGTGAACAACATCTCCGTTGCGAACTCGCTGGTGTCCCTTAGGCCAAATAGCTGGTTGAATCCCTTCTCTCAGTGCGAGCGGGTGAATGGCCTCTTTCCAATGTGTACTGACTGCTGTGCCAGTAGGTAGGATGACTGAGTGAATCCCTTCCCGCAGTCTGAGCAGTTGAATGGCTTCTCCCCAGTACGAACCGGCTGATGTGCTTGTAGGCTAGATAACCGTGTGAATCCCTTCCCACACAAAGAACAGGTGAAAGGCCTCTCTCCAGTGTGAACTCTCTGATGGACCTTCAGTTGAAATGACCGAGTGAATACCTTCCCACAGCCTGAGCAGGTGAACGGCCATACTCCAGCGTGAACTGACTGGTGTCTCTGGAGGGTGGATGAGTGATTGAATCCTTTCCCAGAGTCTGGGCAGTTGAAATAGCCATTTCCCTTTGTGGGCTGACTGTTGTGTCTGTAGACTGGAAAACTGAGTGAATCCCTTCCCACAATCTGAGCAGGTAAACGGCTTCACCCTAGTGTGAACTGACTGATGTATCAGTAGGTGAGATGACAAAGTGAATCTTTTCCCTCAGGCTGAGCAAGTGAACGGCCTCTCCCTAGTGTGATCTCGCTGATTTACCTTCAGTTGAGATGACTGAGAAAATCCCTTCCCGCAGTCTGAACAGGTGAACGGCTTCTCCCCAGATTAAACTGACTGATTGCTTGTAGGCTAGTTAACTGTGTGAATCCCTTCCCACAGTCTGAGCAGGTGAACGGCCTCTCCCCAGTGTGAACTCTCCGATGTACCTTCAGTTGAAATCTCCGAGTGAATCCCTTCCCAAAGTCTGAGCAACTGAACGGCCACTCCCTGTGTGAACTGGCTGGTGTCTCTGTAGGTGAGATGACGAAGTAAATCCCTTCCCACAATCTGAGCAGGTGAACGGCCGCTCCCCCGTATGACCTTGCTGGTGACCCATCAGGTCAGATGACCAAGTGAATCCTTCCCCACAAATTCAGCAGGTCACCGGCATCTCCTCAGTGGGATCTGACTGGTGTGTCCACAGTTGCGATGACCAACTACATCATTTCCCACATATAGAACAGTTGAGTGGTCTTGCCCCAGTGTGGAATTGCTGATGGACTTTCAGTTGAGATGACCGAGTGAATCCAATCCCACAGTCTGTGCAGGAAGGGTGATTGGGTGAATCCCTTTCTCCTCTGCTTAATGGAGATGATCGGAAAAACTGGCGTGTTGTGTTAAAGGTTCTGTTAGACAAATTCTAGTCCTTTTTGACCTGAAAAAACAAATATAAAATACATCAGTGTGTGAAGGACAACATTGCAGATGAGATCACTTTAGTCACCAAGATATGGTCCGACATCACACTGTTAAAGTGATTTTCAACCCAAGTGGGCAAGAGAAATCATTATGGAACTGGGCACATTGCTGGCAGCTCACTCTACACCCTGACGACGCTCTGAGTGAAGGTGCTTCCACTCATGTTCCCTTAACATTTTACCTTTCACACCTAAACCATGACCCCTAGTTGTAGCCCCACCCAAAGTCAAATGAAAAAGAGTGCTTGCCTTTACCCAATCTAAACCCTCATTATTTTGGTATACCTCCATCAAATCTCCCCTCAAACTTCTACAGAAGATTTACAGAAGAGATATATAAGTGTGTTGCCTGGAGTGGGGAGCCTCCCTTATGAGAATAGGTTGACTGAACTCAGACTTTTCTTCTTGGAGCGACGGAGGATGAGAGGGGACCTGATAGAGGTGTATAAGATGATGAGAGGCATTGATCGTGTGGATAGTCAGAGGTTTTTTCCCAGGTCCGAAATGGTTGCCACAGGTGGACACAGATTTAAGATGCTGTGAAGTAGGTACAGAGGAGATGCCAGGTGTAAGTCTTTTACTCAGAGAGTGGTGAGTGTGTGGAACGGGCTGCCGGTAACGGTGGAGGAGGCGGACACGATAGGGTCTTTTAAGAGACTTTTGAATCGGTACACGAAGCACAGAAAAATAGAGGGCGACAGGTAAGCCTAGTAATTTCTAAAGTAGGGTCATGTTCGACACAACTTTGTGGGCCGAAGTGCCTGTATTGTGTTGTAAGTTTTCTATGTTTCAATATAACTGAAATAAAAGTCAGATGAGCTCAGGGCCTGGAATTATTATACTGTAGTCATTAGTGAGTCTGGGTAGCATTTAGAGGAACAAAATATTCGGGGTCTTGATAACGCTTGAAAACCAAGGCTCCCTTTCAAATTCTATTTTGGCAGGTACATACAAACTCCACACACTCAATATTTCACTTCTGAAGGCCTCCCACTTGCCAGAAGACAGCCTGTCCCAAACCACACTTGTCACACACAGCGAATCCACAGTCACTTCCAGGTCTACAGCGACACACGGCGCATGTGGAAGGGCATCCAGGACATCACCAACTATAGGACAACATCACCTGACTGTGCGGGTGCTGCCTTCCTCCCAGATGCGCTGAACAACTTCTACGCCCGGTTTGAGGCGGAAAATGACGTGGCGGCGTGGTCACTCCTACAAGTGACCAGGTGCTGTGTCTCACCGTGGCCGATGGGAGGAGAACCCTGTGTAGAGTCAACCCACGGAAGGCTGCTGGACCAGCCAACATCCCTGGTACAGTGCTCAGAGGATGTGCAGACCAGCTAGCAGATGTTCTCACTGACATTTTCAACATATCCCTGAGCAGCGCCACCATTCCAACCTGCTTCAAGACCGCCACCATTTTCCTTGTGCCGAAGAATTCTTCAGTGTCCTGCCTAAATGACTACCTTCCGGTTGCACTCTCATCTATCATAATGAAGTGTTTCGAGAGGATCGTTACAAGGCATATCAAGACATCGTTGCCCCACTCACTGGACATCCTGTAGCTTGTGTACCGTCCCAACCGCTCAACAGATGACGCCATTGCCACCACCCTTCACCTGGCTCTAACCCACTTGGACAAAAAAGACACATACGTTCGGATGCTGTTCACAGACTTCAGCTCAGCATTTAACACAATCATCCTTCAGAAGCTGATTGGACAGCTGAGCCTACTGGGCCTGGAAACCTCCCTCTGCAAATGGATCCTACACTTCCTGACTGGGAGGCATCAGTCAGTTCGGATCGGAGGCAGCAACTCCAACACCATCACACTGAGCACGGGGCCCCCCTCCAGGGCTGCGTGCTCAGTCCACTGCTGTTCACTTTGTGTTCACTCTGACCCACGACTGTGCTGCAGCGCACAACTTTAACCACATCATCAAGTTCGCCGATGACACGACCATGGCTGGTCTCATCAGCAAGAACGACGAATCAGCTTACAGAGTGGAGTTGCAGCGGCTAACGGATTGGTGCACAGCCAACAACCTGTCTCTTAATGATGACAAAACAAAAGAGTTGGCTGTTGACTTCAGGAGGGCACTGAGCGACCAGTCCCCGCTGAAGATCGACGGCTCCTCGGTAGAGATCGTTAAGAGCATCGAATTTCTTGGTGCTCACCTGGCGTGGAAACTCACCCGGTCCGTCTACTCCAACTGCAGAACACTCCCTTTACAATCGTTCACCCGACCGTAAAACACAAGTCCTGTGGATATCCCTGCTCTTGTCTGTGACAGTTTGGAACACACTTCAATCAAAGTAAAAATCACGTCAGCAGCACTGAACGTTTCTATTGTTACCGACCTGACCTGTATGAAGTCAGCAATCTTCCGCCGATTCTGCATTTTCCGGACGACCAGGCATATGACTGTTTGAATTCAAGACGCATTTGCTAATTCTGTTAATTGTAAAACATCTTTATTTGAAAACTCCGCGGTATTATCATTAGACGCGGGCGTTATCTACACAGATGGCCTTTTAATGTAAACACATACTTCATTCCATTCCTCAGCTCTTCCCTGAATTTCCTCTGTGTTAGTGTATAGATACAAGTATTGGTACATACACTGAGAAATTGTAACATGTACCCAAATTGCTGAAGAATGTATACCGAGGAACTCAAATATCTGTCCTGGTAAAAATAGTTTTGCACTTGCCATTTCAGGGTATGGACTACATAGGGCATCCAAAATAATACGAAGTTAGCTGATATAGAAAACAGCAAAATCATCGATCTTCTGCGTTTTTCCACCTCGGCATCTTTCTGATTGTCGCTGTTATACCGAAGCCTTCTGCGGACTCTATTTGCCACAAAGATAAGTCTTACGGTTAAACCGTTGAACACCACAATTAAGCCGATTGGCAGCAATGGTGTTAAAATACTCTCCAGTAATTCGTATCCTCTCCACACGGGTGAAGTAAGGTATTCATATGAGCCGGTGCACCGCCACGGCGTGATGTCAATGATGACGAAAGGTTCAAGGGCAAAGTATAACGGGACACTTCTCCCGCAGCTCAGTATAACCACGGTCACGATAACTGCCGTTGCTGTTCTCTCAGTGCAGTATCGTTCCCGCAGCTTTCGACAACATATTGCGATGAAACAATCGAAGGTAAATCTGACCGTCAACCAAACAGAACAGTCCGTCGCTGCCCTCCCAAATACAAGTGTCAGAGCGCATACAGAAGTGATGAGAAGGGATCTAGAATACATGTAGATATTGTTGGTGTGTTCCACTAAAACAACAACGATAACCACCATCAGATCCGCTGCTGCCATTCCAACCAGGTAACGGGTGATGCATTTGGAGAGTCCGCATTTCCACGAAATAGGATCACAATCGCCGTTAAATTAACTGCAATAAATTGGAAATAAATAAATATAGATATTGTTGGTCTGTTCAACTAAAGCAACAACGACAACCACCATCAGATCCGCTGAGGCCATTCCGAACAGGTAACGGGTGATGCATTTGGAGAGTCCGCATTTTCCCCGAGATAGGATCACAATCGCCGATAAATTAACCTCAGGACATTGGAAAGCAAAATAGAAATATTGTCAGCGGCATCTCTCTGAATGCCCCCATGGATATGGTCTGTTTGGAAGTGGATGGCGGGAGTCCGGAGTGTGCGGTCTCCGTCACTGCACTCCGGCTGCAGGGCAATTACGCATGTGAATCTCAGTGCATTGGCGACCTTCCGACAGTTCAGAGAAAAGAATCTGTTCCATGATTCACTTACCGGTGAACGGCGATCGTCCCAGTAAACACCATTTCAATTATTAAAGGTGAAATACTGACGGGATTGTTTGCAGCGGTGACAAAATGGAATCTAAAGATACAAAACACATTTTATCCTGACTCATGTAAGAACAGACCTACGAGTCCAGAATAGACCGGACCGACATTTAAATAATCTGCCACGTTGTTCTGCGGTCGAAGAGTCTACATTCAGAGAAATTCGGACCTAGAAAAGCAGAGACCAGCGTCAGTTCAGAAAGCCTAGCCAGGTGAAATTATGAAGCAATTTCAACATCAGCACGAACGTAATTAACAAATAAAAAATCACTTCGATCAATGTAAGAAAATGAAAATTAAAAAAAAAAGATGCTGGAATCCTTAATTCAGGAAACACATTTCAGCCGAAGGTAGCATCTGTGCTTAGTAACAGTGCGGATACCGCAGCGCAGTAACGACGTCACCATACATAAAGTAACCAGCTCCGGCATCTTACCGGGGACACCAACCGCTACCAGTGTCGGATAGAAAATAGCCGCGATGTAGTAAATCGCCGGATATCCCATATTCCGTTTAGAAGCAGCGTTCAGTTGTACGGAACGTTTCAGCTGCTCAGATGGACTGGTGATCGGTTTAGCAGACTTTTATTGAGGAGAGAGCAATTCCACTGAGGTAATCAGCGTGGCGATCACGCCCGGGACATTGGTGACATCCAACTACACAAACTCTTACGTTAAACTATTTACACTCACTCTCTCGCAGTATCATGAATTCTGCTTCTCAAGGGATACTGCAATCTATTTACTTTAGAAAAATTTATAATTTGCATTTTTTCATGTTATTTTCAATGATACCTGGCTTCAGCGATTTAAATAGGACATTTTTTCTAACTGTGTTGCTTTTAAAGTAGGCATTCATTGTGAAGTCGATTTATTTTGTAAGATTTGACGAAGCACATTCGCTTCTGAAATTGAAGGAAGGAACTTGTCCTGGATAGGGAATAGACAACACTTCTTTATTAAAGGGAAACATTCGTTCATCTCTTCTTTCGTTCCTTCCAGCCATTCGAAGCGTTTTGAATGATGGAAGTCACAGCTGATATATATTACGATAAAATACTCTGCAATTATGTACCTATAAAGACATTAAAAGATCCACAGCGATATTCCAGAGACCTGCGACAAAATTCGGAAAATTAGCCAGGGCTGTTGACAGTTTGAAGAACAATCTGGGCTGTTTGGCACGAGCTGACCCCTGCCAGTGAAAGATTCCAAAGTGAATCACTTCGTACCTTTTCGTGTTTAACTCCACCTGTAACTTCTCAGCGCTGCTCTGCGGACTGTCACTGTCCTGTTGGAAATCGATGGCAACCGTCTCTGCTCTCCATAATTGCACCAGCCTTCACATCACGGCAAATACAATAAGCCACACTTCCAGTTCCTTATCCAAAGCATTCACAAAAACACAAAAAACCTTCGGTCTCGGAACAGATCTCCGCAGTACTCCATTGGTTAGTGACATCCAGGGAGAAAACGCTCCATCCACAACTACCCAATGCCTTCTGGAGGCGTCAGTTCTGAATCCCTTGATGCCAAACATTCTGACGTTATGAATGGTCCTACTATAGCTAACTTTAACGCCTTGTATCCACATCACCGTCAATTACCTGAAACTAAGAGGATCATCTCATCACGATCCAGGGCATCCCAATGACAACAAGCATTTTGAAACTCTGCTACTAGACTACATTGACTATCTTCAAGGAGTTTGAGTATGTTAATAATATAAAACCCAACTTATTTGGAGCGGTCTGGATTTGATACACTGATGGACTGGCTCTGTCAGCAACGTCGTATGTCCCTACAGAACGCGAAGTTGTCAGCGGGCTGGGCTGATATAATGAGATCATAAACTTCTGTCCTAACTCCGACTCCCGCAGTTTTGTTAGCACCTCGAAACAAGCATTGCTCTGCTGTTTCTTCCGTCACATGTTATGGGCGGCATCATAATGGGCCTCCTAAATACAGTCAATTAATTGCTTCTTGCATTTGTCCTTTCCGATGCCATCATACTCGGTCGGTGATAAATCAAGCCCAAACAGGGATTCTAACCATTTCGTTTTAGATAACATTGTCTTTGACGTGTTTTTATTTCCATCCGTTCAGCAATTGCATTGTATTGTGGTCAGTAAGCGATACCAACATGTGTTTTTACCCCAGAGAGTTTCACATGTGGGTGTAGCAGAGACCATGACTGATCCTAGAGAGCATTGCAATACACAGCGGGTAGAAACTATGTCCAACTTAATCCTGGCTGTAACGTCAGCGGTTTTCATTATCTAATTGAGAAAGCCTGTATCCACTTGCTGAACGCATCCACTATCTCGAAAATATATTTCGGTTCTGCAAAAGATGGAGGTCAGGATCCAACAGAATTAACCTGCAAGTTAACACATGGTCCTTCTACAGGGCGTGTCTTAAAAATGCTTTTCTACCCGATTTGTCTGGGCTGTAACTGGATACATATTAAACAATTCTTACAATAATGTATATTTCCTCGCAGTTCTAGCCACCAACACAGTTTCTTCAATTGTTCCATAGTTCTATCTGATCCTTGATGTCTACAAATGTCACGGTGTTAATACATCGTTTGTTTTCTTTCAGAATTCCGCACCTCAAATTTTCCACTATCAGGTATAATTCAACTCCGTGTCTGTATCCCTTGAAATTTCCCAAAGTATTCAGAATTCTCTCCTAACATTACTTTGTTAACTCCTAGTCCAGTTGCTATGTCATTACTCAGTATATATGTGTACCGTTTGCTTATTTCTCTGTCATCCCTACCTCTATATCTGTATTCCATTTCACCACCCAACTTGATTCTGGTTTGGCTAATTCACCCGCCCTCCTGCTCCCTTCCCGGGAAGTCTTTAAGTGATCCTCCATCTTTTTTATCCATCTGTGTTTTTTTTCTTGCATGTCCATGACGAGCGGAACTTTCCCGGCTGCACTGTGACGTTGCCGTGACGTTGCGTGACGTCAAATTCTCCGGAGTTCATCAATCAGCCGCGTGCTGCAACGTGGAACTTTGGTTTACTGCAATCAGCCTCGCATTCTTAATCTCAATCCCTCTCAGTGCTGGACAGAGCAAATTAGTAACTATTTTAAAACTGAAGAAATTTAACAACTGTCCTATCACAGATCAGTCGGATTTTGACATTAGGAAATCGAAATGAAATTTTTATGATTCATGAGTGGGTCATAAATCAATACATGGTCTGCTGCCCATTGAAATATATGTGACAGAATCGGCAAACATAAGAGAGCAGAGTACACAGTGAAGTCAGGAATTTAAAATTGCTGAGGGAATTGTATTCATATAAATATTGAAAGATCATGAAACACACACCTCGCTGCGTCTTCTTTCGATCAATTTGTGAATTTAATTATACTGTAATTTATTCAAATTATTAAAAATATTAACTTTGATTATTTTCATTCAACATTTCAGAAGTTGTATCGCCAAACTACAGAAGTTTACTGATCAGTTGCTGCTCACTTGGCTCGAAGTGCTTTAGCAACGGTTTGTTGCAATGAACGGCTAGAATTGAAACCAACTGCAGGACACGGGCACGGAGATCCCATTAACAGACGTGTGTTTATTGATGGTTGCAAGGAAGACCACAGAACGATAATTGAATGCTTACGTGGACGTGAACTTTGAACAACAAACCGGAGGAACCTGGACTCAGAGCTTGGGCATTGAGCTTGGACTCGGACTTGGACACGGACACGGACACGGAGTCTTACCTTGGACTCAGACACAGAGCATGGTCCTCAATACAGACACGGGCACAGGACTCGGAGATTGGTCATTGAATTTGGACTTCCGACACGGACACGGAGTCTGAGCTTGGACTCAGACACAGAGCCTGGTCCTCAATACAGACACGGGCCCAGGACTCGGAGCTTGTTCATTGAGGTTGGCCTTGGACACGGACACGGAGTCTGAGCTTGGACTGAGACACAGAGCCTGGTCCTGAATCCAAACACTGGCCCTGGACTCGGAGCTGGGACTCGGACTTGGACACCGACAAAACTAAACAACGAGAGATGATTCATATCTTGACTCGGAGTAGAGGCAAACGGCCGCCAAAACTCAGCTGGATACGAAAACGACAAAATTCCCGAGCAACTTAGAGTCCACTATTCTCGGCTGCCGGAAACGTGCATTGCCGCGTTGGCTGAGTTGACGGTCAGCAGCCGAGTCGATGTAATCCGGGGTTTTATGCTGCAGGATCGAATGAGAATCAGGTGTCTTAATCAAAGAGTCCGGTGTAATACGGTGAAAAGGAAATTAAACGAAATGAAGAATCAACGGACCGGACCGTGACAGTACCCCGCCCTTCAACGGGAGCGTCCAGGCGACTCAACAGGCTTGGCCGGATTGTGGTTGGCGGGGGGCTTATAGTCTGGGAGAAGGGGACTTTGGTTAGCAACAGCTTGTAAGAGAGTGACTGTGTCCGCTGGGTCCATGTTTGGCTGGTCCGGTCTGATCCAACCAACGACTGGAAGCGGACACAAGTGCCGGACACGGGCATGGTGATCCCATTAACAGACGCGTGTTTATTAATGGTTGCAAGGAAGACCGCAGAGCGACGATTAAATACTTATGTGGATCTGAATTTGGACAAGAAATCCGAGGAAGCTGGACCCGGAGCTTAGTCATGGAGCTTCGACTTGCACATGGACACGGAGCCTGCACTTGGACCTAGACACGGGCCCTGGACTCGAACTTGGACACAGAGTCGGGACTGGAATTTGGACACAGTCAAAACCAGACGACAGATGATTCGTATCTTGGCTCGGAGTGGCGGTAATCGGCCTGGAATCCTCAGCTTGACACGAGACGGCAAAACCAAACAACGACAGGCAATTCGTATCTTGGCTCAGAGTGGCGGTAAAGATCCGGCAGTTATTAGCTGGACACGAAAACGACAGGTAATTCGTATCTTGACTCCGAGTAGCAGCAAACAGCCGGCAAAACTCAGCTGGATACGAAAACGATGGAATTCTCGAAGCAACTTAAGAGTCCACTATTCTCGGCGGCCCGACACGTGCATTGCCGCCCTGACTGAGGTGACGGTCCAGGAGCCGAGTAGATGTAAGCCGGAGTTTTATCCTGCCGTTTCGAATGAGAATCAGGAGCGTTAATCAAAGAGTCCGGTGTAATACGGGGAAAAGGAAATTAACTGAAATGAGGAGCCAACGGACCGGACCGTGACACAATTAGCATGCAGATCTATGTCAGATCGAAAGAACTTGTTGCTAATTAACTCTGTGACGCTGAATGTGCAGCTCAATACAAATGTCATCATTCATAAGTTCACGATGCATGTCACAATTTTAACTGAAACCAACTGCAGAAGACTCTCGTTCTAAAATTTGCTCAGGGAGTAGAGAACATAATTTAAGTGTGTTTACTCACCTCAATGACCAAGCACCGAGTCCTGGGCCCCTGTCAGTATTCAGGACCAGGCTCTGTGTCTGAGTCCAAGCTCAGACTCCGTGTCCGTGTCGGAAGTCCAAATTCAATGACCAACCTCCGAGTCCTGGGCCCGTGTCTGTATTCAGGACCAGGCTCTGTGTCTGTGTCCAAGCTCAGACTCCGTGTCCGTGTCGGAAGTCCAAATTCAATGACCAATCTCCGAGTCCTGGGCCCGTGTCTGGGTTCTGGACCAGGCTCTGTGTCTGAGTCCAAGCTCAGACTCCGTGTCCGTGTCCAAGTCCAACCTCAATGAGCAAGCTCCGAGTCCTGGACCCGTGTCTGGATTCAGGACCATGCTCTGTGTCTGAGTCCAAGGTAAGGCTCCGTGTCCGTGTCCAAGTCCAAGTCCAAGTGATCAGAGGAACAGCGGATAAGAATGGGCAAAATACACCCGCGCACACTGAATCAGACACTCACAAGACGGTGACAACACAGTTTCACACTGTAGCAGAGACTGGTTTGTACATAAATAAATGCATACACTCACACCGAACCTGAGAGTGACACCTTCAGATACCCACACTCAGTCTGTACCACTGATATGCACAGAATGAATCCTGCACTCTCTTAGTGTACTGAGGCCGTTGAGTACAAAATGAACCGCTTCTCCTCACACTATACCCGCGGCAAGCTGGTAGAGACTGAACAGCACACTCGAATAAATGTCTCCAGTTTGTTGATTGTCTCGGCCCTGCTGTCGATCTCTATCACTAATCCACAATTTATGTGGATTTCATATCAATCCTGTCTTCATTTTCAGCTCGAAACCTACTGCATCCTGAATCCTTTTCTTTCTAGCAGACTGAACTATTTGTCTCTGTTCTCCCAACTCTCTGCTTTATTCATCTCGTTCTGTTATGAAAGTCTCTTATTTCTGCAATATGGTCCTGTTTCCTGTCGCTTATTCAATATGCAGACTCTGTACAACACGTCCATTCATGGAGGAGGAAGGCATGAACAGGGTCGTCGTTGAATAATGTAATACAGTTACCTGGTTAGAGAGAGAGAGAGAGAGAGAGAGAGACAGAGAGAGAGAGAGAGAGAGAGAGAGAGAGAGAGAGAGATGCCTCTACACACACACACACACACACACACACACACACACACACACATACACACACATACGCACCCACTTTAACACGCACACAGATACACAGACAGATTCTACCGATGTGGGGAAGATAGATTAAGAGATGGAGGGAACCGTCACAGCATGGACTTCAAAGTATCAAACAACACATATCAGACGCGGGATGCTGAACTAAATGAAGCAAGTATTCATGTCGCTAGGGCTGCTGGAGAACTGGACAGAGTGCCAGTGTACACACAGGGTATGTTTTATCTCCGGGGGCACATTGTTCGATGGGGTGGGGTGGGTTTGTTGCCGGAGTGACACATCGATCAAATGTGACATGTGACTTCCCTCACATTCCTAATCACAAACTCTCTCAGAACCACACAGAGCAAGACTGTTGTTATTTAATCAGCGGACACAGATGACGCGATACAGGGCAGTATGAAGCTGTCATCAGAAAATTGAAATGAACATTATATTACTTATCATTGGGACATTACTCGAATAAACTCACACCCTGGGGCACATTGAGAAAAGAATGAAAGAACCGGCAAATCTAAGAGAGCACAGATACACGGCAAAGGGAGCAATTTGGTGTTGTTGAGAGAAACGTATTCACATAAATGCTGCTGGAACATGAAACGTGCTGCCTTTGTGAGCTTTATTTTTATTGGATACAGAATGAAACCCGCACTCTCACATTGTAACAGAGACCGACAGATACAGACTGGAACCCACCTGCTCACGCTGTAGCAGAGACTGACAGATACAGAATGAACCCCACACTCTCACACTGTAGCAGAGACTGACAGATAGAGAATGAAACCCACACCCTCACACTGTGACAGAGACTGACAGATACAGAATGAAACCCACACTCTAACGCTGTAGCAGAGACTGACAGATAGAGAATGAAACCCACACTCTCACACTGTGACAGAGACTGACAGACACAGAATGAACCCCACACTCTCACACTGCAGCGGAGACTGACTGATAGAGAATGAAACCCACACTCTCACACTGTGACAGAGACTGACAGATACAGACTGGAACTCACACTCTCACACTGTAGCAAAAAAATAAATGAATAAAATGAAATACACACTGTCACTCTGAACCAGGGTGTGAGAACTGAAGAACACCTCAATCTCAGTCTGTATCAGCAAATGATATCTAAAAAAACTGAACACCCCCTCCCACATACTCAGCTTGCACAGGGGACTGGGGGGTACAGAATAAACCGCCCCTCTTCACACTACACCGGAGACAGCAGGTGGAGAATGAAACACACACTCTCGTATTATCTGATGAATGTCTCCCGTTTGTTGATTGTTTCTGCACCGCAGTCGTTCTCTGACATTAATGCTGCATTTCATGTAAACTGCATATCAACCCTGACTTCATTTTCAACTTGAAAACTTCTGCAAGCTGAATGCTTTTATCTCTGGCAGATTCTGCAGATACTCCGTTCTCCCAGTTTACTCTCTTTATTGTTCCATTCTGCTATGTATATTTCTCGATTCTACAAAATTGCCCTTCAACTGTTTCGTCACTTTTATTTTCTCTATCCCTTAATCGTCATGCCGACTCAACCGCTAAGTACATTGTTTAACGCGGTCGGAGTGGGAAGAGAAAAGAGAAAGAGTGGGAAATCGGCTTTTTATTTGTGTGCGTGTGTGTGTGTGTGTGTGTGTGTGTGTGTGTGAGAGAGAGAGAGAGAGAGAGAGAGAGAGAGAGAGAGAGAGAGAGAGAGAGAGAGAGAGAGAGAGAGAGAGAGAGAGAGAGAGAGAGAGGAAGCATTCATCAGCCTGATGCTGATTACATTATAAGATTATCTCTCTCTCACACACACACACAAGACCAAACACACCTCCACACAAATACACATATCCACACACACACACACACACACACACACACACACACACACACACACACACACACACACACACACGCACGCACGGACGCTCAGATCCTAATTCTCAATTATTTTTTTAAAATCTTACCGAATAACCATCAAGTCCAGGAGCTTTACCTGATTGCATTGACAACAAAACATTCTGAATTTCATGCTTAGCAATTGGAGCATCAAACATCTTTTGATCTTCAGCAGTAATTTGAGGAAATTTAATCTTATTTAAAAAGCGTTCATATTGGAGGAATCTGAAGGAAATTGAAATTTTCCAAGATCAGAATAAAAATCCTGAAAGATATTATTAATGTCTTTATCGTTACGAATCTTTATATCTTCTCTTTTAGTTCTAGCTACCCTTAATTGGGAAGCTAAGAGTCTATTAGTTTTATCCCCCAAAATATAAAACTGACTTTTCAATTTAAGCAAACATCCTTCAATAGGATAAGTTAATAATAAACTATATTGTGATTGAATTTCCACTCTTAAACAAATCAACATTTGGAGAAGTTGCACTGATGTTATCTAATTATTTAATTTGTTTCGATATTTTACCTAAATCCTTTCTTATCTGCTTCTTCAGTTTAACTGTATACGAAATAATCTGACCACGTAAATAAGCTTTTAATTTATCCGAAGTTATTAACTTTGAGACGTTTTCTGTATTTAAAAAGAGAAAAATAACTCTATTTGAGTTTCAGTATACTCAACAAATTCTGAACTTTGCAGCAAGTGTTCTGCAATACACCAAACTGGACTTGTAGATGCAACATCTTTCAGCTCAAATATTCGGTTTAAGGGAGCGTAATCAGAGATAACAATTCCATCAAATTCACATTTCTTAACATTAAATAGAGGTCGAGGGTCGACTATAAAATTGTCGTTTCTCGAGTATTTATTATGAACATCTGAGAAAAAAGAATATTCTTTGTCAATAGGATGCATATGTCTCCAAATCACATTTAAGCCACAATCAAATAAATTAATAAGTGATGCAGAACGATTAGGGTGTTTATGTTTGGATGATGACTTATCCATTAAAGAATTTAAAAAAGTATTAATAATACCACCCTTTAATAACATATATTAATTCAGATCAGTTAACAGAGCAAAAACAACCTTAAAGAATCGGGGATCATCAATATATATATTAAGCAAAACAATTTCCTGTTGTAAATTGTTCCTGTAACAATCAAAAATCTACCATTAATATCCTCTATAATATTCTTTTGGTTTAAAGTGATATTGCTGTCAATAAAAAAACAACACCTCTAATTTTAGTTGGAGAATTTGCATGAAATTGAGAATCCTTCCAAAATTTTTAAAAATCGATTTTTATCACATAACCTGATATGCCTGATATGAGCCTCAATGGACAGTCCCTCCAAGGTGTCCACCTTTTCTGCATCTACCAACGCTCGATCCCATCCGCTCAAACAATCATATTCACTCTGGTTACTCTGCGTCATACTACATATGACATCAATCTGTCATCAAAAGAACATGAGATATCTGGAAATCCAAAGGTCTGACCTTGTCCCAGTAAGACAGTAACTGTCGATTTACTAAAATAATACTCGATTAACTATTCTAAATACTACCTACACAGACGTAACTCAAAGGTAAATTATTGTGCTGTTAATAAACCACGCCCAGTAAATTGAATAACGTAATGCCATTCAAAATCGTTTTGAGGACTACGTTCCAATAAGTGGAGAAAGTTCATTTTTGATCGATTGCCTACCGATGAAATTGCCCATTCGTCTAATTCGTGATTTTTGGTAAAATAATGTATCGTCCAAAACTGCAACACCACTTTTAAAATATTAAGTAATTAACAAGTTGTTTCTATTCACTGAATTGTCGGAATGGTCTCACATATGGTGAACCACTTTGTTTTATTTTGGCCTATCCTAAAAAAAACATCGCAAAAAACGTGTTGGTTTGATATATGTTATCTTTAGTTATCCCTATTAAAATATTTAAAACTTAATGTGCACCTTGAGTCTGAATTCCCTTCTAATTTTAGCATCAGTGGGTAATTGAATATTGCTTTTACATGCCGTCAAGATAATTTGCGTATTTCTTACAAACGTGAGAATTTCGTCTCTAACCAGCAAAGCCGTGTTTCACTTTTGTAATGGTGAAGCAAAAAAGTTTTGAAATGCCAAAGCTACTGGAAGTTGCCGGGTCCCCCGCTACACTTTCAAAAATGTTACTTCAAAATCCCCCAGTAAAATGAACTGGGCACAACCTCTTGTAGCGCTGCACATCGGGAGAAGAAGGATGCTAATGTGAGAATGCTGTTCTTCGGCTACAGTTCAGCATTCAACACCATAGTTCCATCCAGGCTCGACAAGAACCTCAGAGACCTAAGTCTTGACCCTGCGTGGTGAGCTTCCTGTCAGATCGCCAGCAGCCTGTAAGAGTGGGGTTCCTCACCTCCAACGCTCCGACGTTCAAAACAGGAGCCCCTCAGTGCTGCGTACTGAGTGCCCTCTTTTATTCCCGGTATACCCATGCACAGCACCAATCTGCAAATTAAATTTGCTGATGACTCTACATTGATAGACCTTATCTCAAACAATTAACGATGTGACCTGCATAAGAAGTCATCTCTCTGATACAGTGGTGTCAAGAAAACACCCTCTCTTCTCAAAGGAGCTGGTTGTGGATTAAAGAAGGAATGAAGTCGGGCTAACTCCTATTGACATCAATGGATCCAAGTTTGAGAGGGTAAATAGCTCAAGTTCCTCGGCATCCACATCACCTCAGACGGTTGAGGAAGTGTGGTATGGGCCCCCAAATTGAACTTCCTATAGGGACACCAATCAGAATAGACAGCCCCGCGCATCTCCAGGTGTGAACTTCTCATGATTCAGGACACTTACAAGCACATGTGAAAAGGGCCTACAGGATCATTGGACAAACAAGCCATCACAAGCACAATCTATTCGAGCTGCTACCATCTAGGAAGCAGTACCGCATCCAAAAGCCAGGGCCAACAGACTCTGGGACATCCACTTATATCAGGCCATCGGACTGATGAACTCACGCTGATTTGAGTGTACTCCATATTACAGTGAATGTATTAGTAAATACAAATTATTATAAATTACTATCATTGCACATGGCACATTTACGTGGAGACGTAACATAAAGAATGTTTCTCCTTATTTATTCATTCAAATGGACCGAGGACGCAAAATGTCATTTAGCGAAGAATCCTCTTTGAAAATTAAACAATTTGAGCAAAATGACTGTCAGTGATAATGGAGACCCACTCAATAGTTTAACCGGCAGGGGTAATATTTGACGTTAGGGTGTGCCATTGAGAACAGTTAACTCACTGCAGTCGTCAACATCCGATACACATCCCAGTTTATGTTATCATTCTTTTGTGTTCAATTTAGCCCCGATAATAATCTATACATAGTAAGGGCGCATTCTCCGAGTCTGAAGGCGGTGAAGCCTTGCATTCTAATCTTGCTAAGAAACATAAACTACTGCAAATGTGCCAATACAATGCTGGAGTATGGTTTTATTCCGTTCCAGTCAGAGCAGCGACGCTCTGTGCGTCTTATTTGTAATACTGTACTGTCAAAAGAAGTCATGAAACCGTCAAGATTGGAACACTTCCGTAAAAGATAACCCGAAAAGGTTACTTATAGCCTTGTTTATGTCCAGAGGATGAAAAAAAACACTAGTCACTTGCTAAGAAAGCCAAAGTGTCCTTGATAGTTGTCTCGACGTTTCTTATAACTATTTGAAAATGATAGCAAAGTGTGATAAATGCGGTACAATTGTTGAAAGATTGATACTGACAGCTGTATCAGAAGAATTCACCTGTATTCCCAAAATGGATAACAGTGTTTTAAATATATCCCCCTGAGTCATCACTCTGTAGTTCGTCGTATTGACCAAATGAGCGAAGACCTTGCGTATAAACTGTGCGCTGAACGACAAAGAAATGGCTTGAGATACAACTGAATGAGTCAATTGTGCGAGACATTGCTCAAGACACTTGCAAGGTTTATCAAAAATTGAGGTTTATGAAGAGATACTCTTTTGTATAAAGGTAAAAACAAGTATCAAAGGGGAATCAAAATTTGACGAGCTCAACATGTATATTCAGGATAAATGTTTTCCAATTAAAAACATGATTTCTCGTGCAACAGATGGAGCACCAGATACGAAGGGTCCCCATGTTGGTTCGGTGTTGTTTTTATGAAAGAAAGAAATTATAAACACGACACTTGTAATATTTTCTATCAAGAAAATTATCGCTTATTCATGAAATAGCATATTTTGCAATGTTGCCCAGATAACGATGAAGATATTGAACGTTTGCTTCTCTACAATGGTGTGCGTTGTCTGTCAGAAGACTGCTGCATAAAACGCTTATTTGAACTTTCAGACACTCTTGTTGTATGTTTCCTCAAAGTCGACAAGAGCTGGCGAAACAAGATTCAATACCTCGCCAATCTTTATAACAAAATGAACGTTCTAAATATGAAGCTGCAGGATGAAAATTTGAATTTAATCCAGTCAAAAAGTTCAGAGTCCACTTTAATCGGAATACAGGAAATGTTTAAGCAAAACATTGGGAGAAAAAAAAATCCCAATTTCCCTGCATGGAGGTAATGGCACTGTCTTTCACAGGCAGTGATTTCCAAGACTACTACATACACCTGCAGACATGAAGAACGTTTTAACTTAGACCTCTCAGTCACTGCTTCCCGGAGAGCTGCTTCACCCCAGCACAAGTATAGCTCTGGACAAGGTGCCACTAAAGACAAGAACAATATCGAGTGGATGCCGTGAGTGAGAGGAACAGGAGATTCAATTTCGGTTGTCGGAAAATGAGCACTACCGAAAGTTGAAATGACAGAAAGGAACCCTGCGAAAGAAGAGGACATTCGTCCCAATTGTGCCCCGTCATGAACTTAAACAACCTCGCTGTTGTGTACGCTGCAATGAAGAAAAATCCGAACCTCAAAATCAGAATCAAGTTTATTCTCACCAGCCTATGATGTGAAATATATTGTCCTATGAGAACAGTACAGTGCAGGATATGAAAATGCAATATACCACAGAATTAATGAACAGTGCTCAAATTCGGAATATGGAAAAATATAACCTGCCCAACTTTCGTCCATATCCCAGTCCTTGCCATTAGAAGTGTACTGTCTCCTTGTACTTGCCCGATTATGTTGCCACGCCTTATAAAATAGCGCGACCATTATCCTGGCAGGCAGTTTTACTTCAGCCAAATGAAGTGATTTAAACTAACATGTCAGGGAACGGAAATAGATATGACAACACTGTGGACGAGCTAGCTGGTTGACAGGTAGACGATGGGTGTTATGAATGTAAGTAAGGCCTAGCCATGAATGGGAAGAAATGCAGACAATGAAAGGAAGCAAATTGTATCACATAGGCAATATTCAAAAGGAAGAACAGTGCAGGAATTAGGGTGCTCTTTTTAAATGCACGTAGTATTCTAAGGTGGATTAAATTGTTGGAGCTTAGTTGGTTTGACGTCGTTGGCATCACTGAGTCGTGGCTGATAGAAGGTCACATTTAGAGCTTAATATAAAAGAATGCACGTTTTACCGAATGGACGGGCAGGAAGGCATAGACGGTGCTATGAGTGACGGCATTACATCTCTAGAAAAATGTGACATCGTGTCAGAGAATTTCGAATCTTTCTGGGTGGAGTACAGTAAAATAAAACAACATTATGGGAATCATAAAATAACAACAAATAACCAAGCTATGCGGTTGAGATCGTAAAGGGAGCGAGAAAGGGCGTTTAATAAGGGAAATGTCAAATTTGTGATGAGGGATTTCAATATGCAAGGGATTTGGGAAAATCTCTCATTACCCTCAGTTGAACTTTTTCTTTTTGTGTGTTTCCCCCAGAAGTTAGTCTGTGGTTTTGTATTGCGACCTGCTCCTATCCCTGCTCCTGCTCTACTCCGACCCCTGTATCTCTGAGTACCCCGTTTCTCATCAGCTCC